>NC_090271.1:195745045-195830045 GCF_040414725.1 Anabrus simplex | reverse complement strand
TGTGAGGAATCCCAATTGAACACGACATTTTCTCATTGATCGGTGGTACTGTAAATTAGCTAAGGTACTATTGTTTTTATTTTGGGTATTAATTGGCTAGCAGTAAACTAAATAAGTAAATAAGTAAATTAAAAAATATGCGTACTTAAATAAAAATATATCGCGCGATAAAGAACTGACTTCTTACCGGCTGGTTTAAACTTGCGATCTTGGGATCCGGACCGACACTCTACCACAGATACATGCAGAGGGATAATAGCAATAAGGAAATAATAGCCTAGTTCTCATTTAGGGTTAAAAGTCGTGGACAACAAAGCAACTGAGAAAAAAATAATAGAACTGTAAATATGAACTCAAGCAAGTCTTAAACAATATCCTCCTGGTATGCCTCATTCAAAATAGCGTGCAATTTTCAGGGCCTGGCGGAGCTTCAGACAGGATGAAAATGACAATCGGTCCTTGAGTAATGAACGTCCAAGGAGAAGAACGAACCGGGAAAGTTGTGTCCGACAATATAGTCCCACACGGCTGATGGCACGACATTGCTAGTAGTCATAGCAATGAACACTGCCAGGTTTTGATGTATTCAGACGCTTGTGACAAGTTGAACTGCATACCCGTACCCCTGGCAGAAGGATTCCATTGAATGCTGCCAACTAAACTGCTCGTTTAGTGTCGCGAAGCGATCATAGCACTTGGAGAAAGGAAAAGTTAATAATAATAATAATAATAATAATAATAATAATAATAATAATAATAATAATAATAATAGGGAGGATGCCCTAGATGTTAGGCCCTTTAAAGAACAATCAACTACAACTACTACTATTTTTTTGGTAGTTGTTTTACGTCGCACCGACACAGATAGGTCTTACGGCGACGATGGGACAGGAAAGGGCTAGGAGTGGGAAGGAAGCGGCCGTAGCCTTAATTAAGGTACAGCCTCAGCATTTGCCTGGTGTGAAAATGGGAAACCACGGAAAAGCATTTTCACGCCTGCCGACAGTGGGGTTTGAACCTACTATCTCCCGAATACTGGATACTGGCCGCACTTAAGCGACTGCAGCTATCGAGCTCGGTGCTACTACTATTACTACTACTACTACTACTACTACTAGGCTGATAATAATAATAATAAAATTATTATTAAATTAATAAGAATAAGAATAAGAATAAGAACAAGAATAAGAATAAGAATAAGAATAAAAATAGCTCAGCGTTTTGATTCGATGGCAATTAGACTGACTGCGTGACTACACATCTTTTAAGAAGGACATGCATTGACAAAAATAACTTTCCCTCCTTCAAAAAATCCCACTAACTCTGCCGGGTTAGAACCCTTGATCTTTGGGTCTCTAGGCTGACACTTTTTCTGTGATCCACAAAGCTATGGTGGTCATTGTTATTTAAGAGAAAGTACCTGCAGTACAAGTGGACAACCATCCTCCCTTAATACTATAAACGGAAGGAAAAATGGAAGATTTCGAGACTTCGGAAAAAAAGAAGATAACCGTAAAAAGGGAATGGCCAAGAAAGGCGTGAAATTGATTCTCGCAAAGCTAATACCGTCGGAAGAGAAAACGAATTTAACAAGGAAGGTCACATAGAAAAGAATAAAGCGAGAAGTCTGGGGCAAGTAATTAGAAGCAATACGAGTTGTTGGATGCCTGTGGTCGCCAGCTTTCGATCTCAAGTCGAGAGGCTCTGGGCTCTACTTTCAGTCGCCTCTTTTGAAAGGTAAGGGACATCATGAGATATATTCTAAGGCTCCACCCACATAGCATGTATTTTCTCTTTTATTTCAATGTTCTTATGTTATCCATTCCTGTAATTCTGGAGAGGAGGCCTCGAATGCTCTAAAACCGTCGGGGCCGGAAAATAACAAGAGTTGACTAAGGGAGGTCGGATAGTATAGATGAAAGAGAGGAGCTTGACACAAATAAGTTTAGGCAATGCCAGGACTCAGCTGAGGCCCCCGTTGTCGCCAAACCACGCTGCCAAGTTAAGAACCCCTGGGGCTAAGAACAAATATCTACAACAAACGATCGGTTTCCATCAACGCGAAGCTCAGGCATTATTGTTCAGTCACACGTCCAGAGGTCCTGTATGCAGCATTGAACAGGAAGCCCCTAATTGAACATTTAGAAGCTAAAGAAAGAAAAATCCAGAGAAAGATCCTAGGAAAATCAAAGAAAATGGTGAGTAGAGGAGACGGCATGACAATGAATTGTACCTGCAAGTGGAAAGGACAACATTCGGAAACGGAGGAGTAATTTTTAATGCCACATAATACGTATGAGTTCGCAGAGATTGACCAAGCGGATATTTTCTCACTTTGTAAACAAGAAAACCAAGGAACCCTGATTCACAGAGGTTGAAAAAGACCCTCAGAAATTAGGGATGACACTTAAAGACATTGAAGAACGTGTTCTTCTCCACAAGAAAGTTCGAGCATACCGGCGATTCAAAAAAAAGCCGAAGTCGAAAACAGGCAAGAAGAGGACTGATGAGAGAAGGAAGCTCACAAAAAGCGAATGCGTAAAACAGAATAATAATAATAATAATAATAATAATAATAATAATAATAATACACAGCCTGTATTCCAGTCATTCGACCGGGTCAGGAATGAAATGAATGAAGCCCCCATCTAGCGGCGAGGATAGGAAATGTGGCGGCTGCCGAAGCCTGTCGCACTCCTCTGGGGCAATGAAAATGACTGATAGATGAAATGTTAATGGAGTGTGTTGCTGGAATGAAATGTGACAGGGGAAACCGGAGTAACCGGAGAAAAACCTGTCCTGCCTCCGCTTTGTCTAGCAAAAATCTCACATGGAGTGACCGGGATTTGAACCGCGGTATCCAGAGGTGAGAGGTCGGCGCGCTGCCGACTGAGCCACGGAGGCTTCAATAACAATAATAATAATAATATTAATAATAATACCTACTGGATAAATATTGAATTTTCACGACCATATTGTAACCGAAAGCGACTTTCAACCTATTAGGTCGTGTTACGTACATTCAGTACGTGTTGAAGATGTTAAGTTCTTTCGTAATCTGTTTACCCTCCAGGGTCGGTTTTTCCCTCGGACTCAGCGAGGGATCCCGCCTCTACCGCCTCAAGGGCAGTGTCCTGGAGATTCAGACTTTGGGTCAGGGATACAACTGGGGAGAGTGACCTGTACTTCGCCCAGGCGGCCTCGCCTGCTATGCTGAACAGGGGCCTTGTGGAGGGATGGGAAGATTGGATGGGACAGGTGAGGAAGAGGGAAGGAAGCGGCCGTGGCCTTAAGTTAGGTACCATCCCGGCATTTGCCTGGAGGAGAAGTGGAAAACCACTTCCAGGATGGCTGAGATGGGAATCGAACCCACCTCTACTCAGTTGACCTCCTGAGGCTGAGTGGACCCCGTTCCAGCCCTCGTACCACTTTTCAAATTTCGTGGCAGAGCCGGGAATCGAACCCGGACCTCCGGGGGTGGCAGCTAATCACGCTAACCACTACACCAGAGAGGCGGACGAGGATGTTAAGTACAGAACAAAAATGGCCAACCAGACACCAGTGGGATCCGAACCCACAACCTCCAAGATCCCACTGGTGTCTGGTTGGCCATTTTCGTTCTGTACTTAAGGGACACTGGGACTGAAATTTTGGCGAAATATATGTAAAATATTGATTTTCGGCTTTTTCCATATTAATACACCCCTAACCCCCACGGATCAGATAGCAGTGTTTTCATCCAAATTCCTCCATTTTTAAAGCTCTAGCGTAGCTTTTAAATGCCTGGCGTGCAGTCCTTTAAACACCCAATTTCGTTCGACTCACGATCAGCACACATTAGTGGCGTATTCAAGCAGATTTCACGATTTCATTTCATGAGAATAATTCAAAAAGGCCTCCTACATCTGTCGGTCTGCATTTTTCTGCTTTCTAGTGGAGGAAGTAGGCACTTTTACTACGTAAACTATATAAGAACCACAAAAGTTTGAAAAATCTGAATGAAAATTACAGGTGGTGGTGTGGCCTTGCATAATATATTGAGTAAATTTTTATGCCTATTTTCAAAGACAGTGATTACTTATTAAAGAAATATTTATTAGTTTCAACATTATTTATGACTATTTCCGTACATACCATGTGCAAATCCTGTTTGTTTACAAACAACTTGTTTTCCAGTTTGATTGTGTTGAGGTATGCGAGTATTTTCTACTATTGTTTGGTGTTGTTCTGTGGTGAAATGCATATAATAAGTTCTCGGTGGCGTAAGCCAAAATCCAAAAGTAGGAGAAAACAAGAAATTTCTTTGAGATTCTCAGCTGGCAATACAGGTTATGAGCATTGTCCATTATTTTAAAAAATTGCTTTTTTCTCTGTTTCACTTTTTCAGGCATTCAAAATGTTACACGCATCATAAATCTTATGATATTGCTTTCAAAATTTGCATGTATTATCTTCATTGTATTGACTATAAACCTGCGGATCAATTTTTGGATTGCACTTTTGGTCTGGCTGCAAAAAAATTTCAAACTTAAAAAATTGAAGATTTTTTGTAGATTAAAAACTTGGATATGAAAAAAATTTATTTCTTCATACTCATTAATGCAATTCAAAAAAGAATCCGTAGGTTTCTTCCAGACACCAGTGGGATCCGAACCCACAACCTCCAAGATCCCACTGGTGTCTGGTTGGCCATTTTCGTTCTGTACTTAACATCCCGCCGCCTCTGTGGTGTAGTGGTTAGCGTGATTAGCTGCCACCCCCGGAGGTCCGGGTTCGATTCCCGGCTCTGCCACGAAATTTGAAAAGTGGTACGAGGGCTGGAACGGGGTCCACTCAGCCTCGGGAGGTCAACTGAGTAGAGGTGGGTTCGATTCCCACCTCAGCCATCCTGGAAGTGGTTTTCCGTGGTTTCCCACTTCTCCTCCAGGCGAATGCCGGGATGGTACCTAACTTAAAGCCACGGCCGCTTCCTTCCCTCTTCCTTGCCTATCCCTTCCAATCTTCCCATCCCTCCACAAGGCCCCTGTTCAGCTTAGCAGGTGAGGCCGCCTGGGCGAGGTACTGGTCATACTCCCCAGTTGTATCCCCCGACCAAGAGTCTGAAGCTCCAGGACACTGCCCTTGAGGCGGTAGAGGTGGGATCCCTCGCTAAGTCCGAGGGAAAAACCGAACCTGGAGGGTAAACAGATGATGATGATGATGATGATGACTTAACATCCCTTCAACACGTACTCAATGTACGTAACACGACCTAATAGGTTGAAAGTCGCTTTCGAATACCTACTGGATCTCTACCTTGTGACAGCGGAATGACGACCACGGAACACCAAGCTAAGTTCGGCATTTTTCCATATATGACCAGAGTGTATCAAAAAATTCAATACTGAAACTTCTCGGGATGATAGAAGAGACAAGAACATATATTTTTATTAAATAACTATAGATCGGTTATCAATAATTGAAGTGCTTTTTGAGGTGGTTGTGTAAATACATGTCAATTTCATCATCATCATCATCTGTTTACCCTCCAGGTTCGGTTTTTCCCTCGGACTCTGCGATGGATCCCACCTCTACCGCCTCAAGGGCAGTGTCTTGGAGCTTCAGACTCTTGGACGGGGGATACAACTGGGGAGAATGACCAGTACCTCGCCCAGGCGGCCTCACCTGCTATGCTGAACAGGGGCCTTGCCGGGAACGGGGAAGATTGGAAGGGATAGACAAGGAAGAGGAAAGGAAGCGGCCGTGGCCTTAAGTTAGGTACCATCCCGGCATTTGCCTGGAGGAGAAGTGGGAAACCACGGAAAACTACTTCGAGGATGGCTGAGGTGGGAATCGAACCCACCTCTACTCAGTTGACCTCCCGAGGCTGAGTGGACCCCGTTCCAGCCCTCACCTCCGGGGGTGACAGCTAATCACGCTAACCACTACACCACAGAGGCGGACCATGTCAATTTAATTGTAATATTTTAGAAGAACTGTTCAAAAGTGCGTCCTTCTGCTTCAATATACGCTCCGCAACTGTGTACCTTTCCCTGTCGCGCACGTTCTAAGACCCAAGCCATGTGCTGTAGAACGACGAGCTCTTCCTCGGATTCAATTGGAGTCTCGTACACTCTGCTCTAAACGCACGAAAAACCCATTGCGTGTTGTCACAGCACAGACATCGGATTCTAACGTCATGACATCTCTAACAATTGTAATATTGATGGTTTTGAAGAATGAGTGTCATAATTAATTTATGCCTTTACTGTACCGGTACAGTTTATGATTTTGTCGCTCAATAATACATTTCATGCCCATGTTAATTTAACGAAAAGCGTTTATTTTGGTATTTTCTTTCATCACTACATGTTGGAGTATTGAGTTTTGATGAACACATTGTCTCCTTAACTCTTCTTCTTCCTCGCTTTTCATGACGACGTCCTGCTGCTGCTGCTGCAGCTCCTTCACTGTTAGCGGAACGCAGTTACACTTTGTTGCTTGCAGCTGCTTAAGTTTCAACATCAGTGGAGCCGTAAAGTTGCTGTTATCGCCTCATCTGTTGGGCCCAGCTGTTCTTAGGCCTTCCTATTCTTCGTACTCCCGATAGCTGAAGGTCGAGGGCTCTTTTGGCTTCATAGCTTATGTCCTGTTCGTTCACCGTCTCGAACCTTGTCACCCACTCACGCTGAAACCTCTCTCTATATATATTTATACTGCTCACACACACGCACACACACACACACACACACACACACACACACACACACACACACGCGATCAAACTTTTGGTCGGCTGTAACAGTGGCTCCATCATGCAAAATTTTTTGCCCGAAATTGTCAGCGATGGGCAGTACATGGTTCTCCAGAACAGCCTCAATGTAGCGCACGGCTGTCAAAAGCCCTGAATGTTTACGAGGTCACTTTTATGGTTCAAAGAAATTCCGCTCCAAACCATCACTGATCTGCCACTGTAATCGGATGTTTCCGGCACGTTGCAAGGTAAATTTCGTTCTCCTTGACGTCGCCAGACTGGAATACGACCATCTGATCCAGGAAGCTGGAATCTGGATTCATCAGCAAAGAATGCTGGAGTCCATTGTCGGAGCTGCCAGTTGACGTCCTGTTGTGCAAACTGCAGAAAGCACCTTTGGTGATGAGGGGTCAACCGGGTCACTTTAAGCGTCTTCGGGAATTGAGCTGACCTTCCCTTGGTCTATTGCAGACTGTCTGTGTACTGACGACAGTCCCATGTGCATTAATTAGCTCATCTCGTAGGTTCCTGGCTGTACTTCGGCGATGTCGGAGGGCCTATAAGCGAAGAAATCGGTCCTCAGGTTGCGTTGTTTTTCGTTTTCTCTCCGAAACAAGTCAGCGTTTGACACTGTGTAGCTCTTGACACCACTGACACAACCAGCAGATGACTAGTTGAGACACTCCGAGCCGCTTTGCCACATAACGCTGCAAAAGGGTTACTGCACGCATGAACTGTTCTGATGGTAAATGCCTTCCAATGTCTTGTGCTCTAACCTGCCTGCGCTGCTTACCAATACGACAGCTCACACAGCACTGACAGACCGTGACGTATGTCACGAACCACTCCTGTTTGCAGTGCGGTCACAAAGATAACTGCTACGACTGGACGGTTATGTATTTGACTTCAATATTCCACCACATTAATGTCACCAAACAAACAACCCTGTAGAGCACCATGGATGCGAAACAGCATGTGTGTACTCTAGTTCATACCAAAGTTGTAATAAGATTCTTTTTGTGAGCAGTGTATGAGGAAATTAAACCGTGTAGACTGTAATGCCAAAAGTCATGCGATAGCAGTATTTAAAGGTGTTAGTGGGTGGTGCCACCGTACCGTTACTTCTTGAAAATGCTCAGATCTGTATTAGGTGTGATATGATATCTCGAAAGTGAGTATAAACACCGCTTGAGTTGGTCGTGGCAAGGCGCCTTACGAACGGGGCATGATAGTGTGGCACGATGGAAGTTGTGCTGTAATTTAACATTCCTCGATCGACGGTGTCACATGTGCATCGGGAGTACCTCATGGAAGACATCGCCACCCACAGTGAACAGCGCAGTGACCGACCACGCATTTACAATAATTCCGATTAGCGGCTTCTAGCTAGAATATTTTCCGTGGTAACGGACAAGGCACACTGTCTCCACCTCCTCTTTCAATGGAAGAGGCACTAGACAGCATATCCAGCAGGTCAGTGCAGCGTTCACTAATGTCAGGGGGATATGGTAGCAGGAGACATATCGGAGAGCCCTTGGTAATAGCACGATACCGGACACAGCATCTCACCTCGGCACGTGACGTTGCTAATTGGACGCTGGAGGACTGGCGACATAGAGCCTGGTCCGATGAGTTACTATTCCAGTTGCTTTGAACTGATGGTATGGCGCAGACCTCATGAACCGCATTGGTAACAATGCACCATGCAGGCTGGTGGTAGCTTCATAACGGTGTGAAGTGTGTTCACGTGGCATTGGCTAGATGCGCTGATCCACCTAACAGGTCGTTGACCAGTGACTGCTACGTTGAACTGCTTGGTGACCACTTACAGCCCTTCATGGACTCCACGTACACCTACAGCGATGATATATTCCTGCAGGGTAAAGCACAGTGTCATCGGGCCTAAGTTTCCCTGAACTGGTTCCAGGAGCGTTCTAGAGAGTTCCATCAAACGCTGTAGCCACCTCGTTAGCCTGATATGAATCCTGTCGGGCGTTTATAGAACGTGATGGTGAGGTCCATTCACACCCAAGACCCGGCATTAACAAATACCAAGAATTGTGGAACTGATGGCATGACGAGTAGCTGCAGGAGGGGCTACACTCTACTAGACACCTATCCCCGACTTTGGGCATGCCAGTGTATAATGCGAATGGTTTGTAACTTCGCACCAGCTCAGATGGGTTTTCGGTGACAATGAGATAGAAAAGCGCTAGGACAGGAAAGGTAGTGGCCGTAGTACAACCCTAGGAATTTTCTGGTAAAAAAACCATGACAAACTCTCTAGAGGACCGTTGATGTTCAAACCGCCATTTTTCGAATACAAGCTTATAGCTTCACAACCCGTTACCACGGAGCCAACTCACTTGGTAAATTGTTTTCACTTCCTTAAACTAAGCTCCTCACTTTCGTATTAGTAATCCTACTGTCCTACCTTCCACATAGGGTTGCGTCAGGAAGGGCATCCGACCTTAAAACAAGGCCAAATCCACATGCGCGACAAAAGCTCGCATCCGCGACCACACGGATGTGGTAAAAGCGGTGGAAGAAGAAGAATCCTACCTTCCTCTGTCCAATTTTGTTTTCTCATCAGTCGAATTACGGGGCTCTATCTTAATTTAATTTTTTTGCTATTTGCTTTACGTCGCACCTTCACAGATATGTCTTATGGCGACGATGGGATAGGGAAGGCCTAGGAATTGGAAGGAAGCGACCGTGGCCTTAATTAAGGTACAGCCCCGGCATTTGCCTGGTGTGTAAATGAGAAACCACGGAAAACCATCTTCAGGGCTGCCGACAGTGGGGCTCAAACCCACTATCTCCTGATTACTGGATACTTGCCGCACTTAAGCGACTACAGCTATCGAGCTCGGTCTCTATCTTAATTAAGGAGACGGTCGGTAACTTCTCTTCCTTCGTCAATTCGTTATACCGCATCATAAGTAGTGATGGTGAAAGTACAAGAAAAAAGTTTTGGGGCTGAATTACAGGTACCTGTATTTTACTTACAAGTTATTGTTTCAACAAGTAGGCCTTACAAGGAAAATTAAAATTACAATTACAATAACCCCCTGTGGGTAGGGGCCAAGAATAACAACCATGGTATTTTCTGCCTGTCGCAAGAGGCGACTAAAAGGGGCCCCAGGGGCTATCGACTTAAGAGCGTGAGTCGGCGCCCTCGAGGCCCTTAGCGGAGTACTGGCATTGCTTCCACTTACTTGTGACAGGCTCCTCAATTTCATCTATCCTATTCGACCTCCCTTGGTCTACTCTTGTTCTTTTCCGATCCCGACGCTATTAGAGCATTCCAGGCCTAGGGAGTCTTTCATTTGCATGCCCTCCGAAAACCGTACAAGTAGTTAGTGTGACGTTAAAATAAATAACAATATTATTTTCATGCCCTTCGTGGACCTTGCCCTTCTTTAGCCGATACCTTCATTTTTCGAAGTGTCGGACCCCTTCCATTTTTTCTTCGATTAGTGTTATATAGAGGATGGTTATCTAGTTGTGCTTCGTCTTAAAACAATAATCACCACCACCAGCAGCAATCATAGGGAGATAACTAACGTTTTCTTGCATGGGGCTGGAATTTTAGCAAAGTATGCAAACAAACACATATTACGTCATTTTGTAAATTTTTTCATGGAGATACTAAGTTGCTATCACCAGTAAGGCCCATATTCACCGACGCGACTAAAAGCTTTTATCTTGGTTTACACCTAAGTTAAGTTGAGATAAGAGTTTAATTTGTATTCGCCAACAAAATTATCTCGCATAATGGGCATTATATAGACTTAAAATTTCACCGGAGATAGGTGGGCCGGTAAAATGCAACAAACTAAGATAATGTTTCTTTATACAATTTGTTTTGCATCGCACCGACACAGATAGGTCTTATGGCGATGATCAATCAATCAATCAATCAATCAATCAATCAATCAATCAATCAATCAATCAATCAATCAATCAATCAATCAATCAATCAATCAATCAATCAATCAATCAATCACTACGGATCTGCATTTAGGGCAGTCGCCCAGATGGCAGATTCCGTATCTCTTGTTTTTCTGGTCTTTTCTTAAATGATTTCAAAGAAATTGGAAATTTATTGAACATCTCCCTTGAAAAGTTATTCAAATTCCATACTCCCCTTCATATAAACGAATATTTGCCCCAATTTGTCCTCTTGAATTCCAACTTTCTCTACATATTGTCATCTTTCCTACTTTTAAGACACCAAACCAAACCCCATGGCACTACAGCCCTTGAAGGGCCTTGGCCGACCAAGCGACCGCTGCTCAGCCCTTAGGCCTGCAGGTTACGAGGTGTCGTGTGGTCAGCACGACGAATCCTCTCGGCTGTTATTCTTGGCTTTCTAGACCGGTTTTAAGACACCACTCAAACTTATTCGTCTACTAATGTCATTCCACGCCGTCTCTCTACTGACAGTCCGGAACATACCACTTAGACGAGCATCTCGTCTTCTTTCCTCCAAGTCATCCCAGCCCAAACTTTGCAACATTTTTGTAACGCTACTATTTTGCCGGAAATCACCCAGAACAAATCGAGCTGCTTTCTTTGGATTTTTTTCCAGTTCTTGAATCAAGTAATCCTGGTGAGGGTCCCATACACTGGAACCATACTCCATTTGGGGTCTTACCAGAGACTTGTATGCCCTCTCTTTTACATCCTTACTAAAACCCCTAAACACCCTCATAACCATGTGCAGAGTTCTGTACCATTTATTTACATTCCCATTTATGTGATTACCTCAATGAAGATCTTTCCTTATATTAACACCCAGGTACTTACAGTGATCCCCATAAAAAAACTTCCACCCCATCAACGCAGTAATTAAAACCGAGAGGACTTTTCCTATTTGTGATACTCACAACCTGACTTTTAACCCTGTTTGTAATCATGCCAATGCCCGCTGCCCATCTCACAACGTTGTTGTGATCACGTTGCAGTTGCTCACAATCTTGTAACTTATTTATTACTCTATAAAGAATACCATCATCCACAAAAAGCCTTACCTCTGATTCCACTTCTTTACTCATATCATTTATATATATAACAAAACGTAAGGTTAAAAAATATTGCCTTGAGGAATTCCCCTCTTAAATTTTACAGGGTCAGATAGAGCTTCGCCTACTCTAATCCTCTGAAATCTATTTTCTATAAATAAAGCAACCCATTCAGTCACTCATTTGTCCAGTCCAATTCCACTCATTTTTACCAGTAGTCTCCCTATCAAATGCATTAGACAGGTCAATCGCGACACAGTCCATTTGACCTCCTGAATCCAAGTTACTGTTGTGTCTTGTTGGAATCCTATAAGTTGAGCTTCAGTGGAATAATCTTTACTAAACTCGAACTGCCTTCTATCGAACCAGTTAACAGGTAGTCGTGTTTATAGAAAGCATGGACTGTGAATTAAGGAGCTGAATACTGATATGTACTGTCTATCAGGAACTATACTTTTTCGCCGATAAATCAAGTGGTATGGTTCTATACTACTGGTAGTAATCAGCTCAGCATAGCGGATTATACTGAAATGAGTCCACCAATAGCTTACCGAATTGTACATCATGTGAGTGTTGACATAGTAGCTTTACGATCTCGCTACATCAGTCTTTCGCAAACACCTCTGTCTTTAATACGAACACAGATGTATTTTTATGACAATGCCATATTCCCAAATGTTGTAGAGTTAATGGACTGTACCTGTGTAAGGACACTGGCTCCTGGAGGTAATAATATTGAACTAATCCGAATTTAAATGGGTTAGTTTTCGCTGAATGTGAAATCAATATGTAATCCTAATATGGAATTTACTAATTTTCTCAGTCCTGAAGATTGTATAAGTCCAATCCCCTTTCCTATAATAAGGTCACTTAACCTAATGTTACAAGGTCCCTCACCTATTTTTGGCAGTTTTATCTTGGCCTCCGCGGATACTTTCCTGGCAGTGTGTTCTCCCAAACAGTTCTTAAGTTTGCAGCGTCCCGATCAGGTTCATGTCCTTGTGTATTGAATACAGCAGCAATGTTTTCCCATAGTTCATTTCTCATGTGCGTTGTAACACCGTCTGTTTTCTTGTTCTCCATCACACTGATATTGTTAGCCACTAAATCCAGCAACAGTTGCTTCCCTTGAGGCTTCATACTGGGGCTTTTTCTACATTTCATGACACCACTTGCCATTATTTACTGAATGTAATAATAACTCTCACGCTCTATCCGATAAACAAGGTTACAGAGGTACCTAATTTGTTCTTTTACGATAAACAAATGATTCGCCGCGTACTATTCATCTGCTTCCTGCACTTTCTGTACGAACAACTAAGCAACGCACTACGAATAGTAATAAGAACATTTTCATTAAACGAGAAAATAAAGGAAAGGAGATGTTAACTGAGACAATAGGATTAACTTAGTTTTATAAATCTGAGATAACGGGAGAATATACCGACGATGGTAAGAAAGACTAAACGTGATACTTTAGAACATTCAAAATGAGTTATGGACAATTAGCTTTTCAAATAATTAGTCATTTACTTTACGAAATAACTGGTTCTAAAAATTCTCATCGCTAAGCCTCGACCGCTTGGGGAAAAGCAGTCTACACCTTAGAATTTGCTGAAGAGGAGCAACTGTGGTTAAATTAAGAAAATTCCCATGAGTGATGCATATTTTAAGATAAGTTTGATGTCCTGGGAAATATTAGAGAGGTAAGAAAGTTCCTCATCGAGCACTGGTCCCCCTGTGGGTGGGACTGTTAGAATAACACCCACGGTATCCCCTGCGTGTCGTAAGAGGCGACTGAAAGAAGCCCCAGGGGCTCTGAACTTTGGAGTGTGGGTTGGCGACCACTGAGTCCTGGCATTGCTTCCACTTACTTGTGCCTGGCTCCTCACTTTCATCTATCCTCATCGACCTCTCTTGGTCAACCCTTGTTCTTTTCCGACCCCGACGGTATTACGTATGGAGGCCTAGGGAGTCTTTCTTTTTCACACCCTTCGAAGCCCTTGACTTCCTTTGGCCGATACCTTCATTTTTCGAAGTGTCGGACCCCTTCCATTTTTCTCTCTGATTAGTGTTATATAGAGGATGGTTGCCTAGGTGTACTTCCTCCTAAAACAATAATCACCACCACCACCACCACCACCACCATCCAGCACTGGTGAAGCTGCAGTAAAACTGGAAACTGGAAATGCACTGTACATTGATTTATAGAATTTAATAATAATAATAATTTATAATTTCGTGTGGCTATTTCTAGCCGAGTGCAGCCCTTTCAAGGCAGACCCTCCGATGAGGGTGGGCGGCATCTGCCATTTGTAGATAACTGCGTGTTATTGTGGTGGAGGATACTGTTACATGTGGTGTGTGACTTGCAGGGATGTTGGGGACAGCACAAACACCCAGCCGCCGGGCCATTGGAATTAACCAATTAAGGTTAAAATCCCCGACGCGGCCGGGAATCGAACCCGGGACCCTCTAAACCGAAGGCCAGTACGCTGGTCATTCAGCCAACGAGTCGGACATAGAATTTAATGATTACAATTCTTTTCAAGTAGTGAATTACGAGTGAAAATTGCATTTCGTAAAAAGTAACGATTGCATATTGAAAATTACTAGAAAAGTAATCGTTACAAGAAATTCAACTATATTTACTGAATTATTTCCCAACTGAGGACCTAAGATGGAAAAGGCCGAATGTGCCAGAAACATGTTTTCTAGTAAACGCCAATAATAGAGTTCCCGATCACAGTGGCGCTTTCACCCTTCTTTGCCAAAGGAGGCCAGGAATTAATCTGTACCTAGCCTTTGAAGTGCAAGTATACTACATCCAATACATTTTATATAATTACGTAACAGTATTTAGCTTCAGTACATTTCATTTCTGTGATTAAGTGGCTCAGAAATTATAAAATACATGAGTGATAGCACACTGACACAATGGACAGCACAGAAGAATTGCAGCGCGAGACGCTGGCACATTCACGCTCCCCGACCAAACTGAACTGGGCACATTGGACTGTGGTTCTACCTGTTGAACTTCCTACCAACTAAACTAATAACCAAGGGCACATGCACAAGTTACCACCAAATGCGGCATGGCGAATACATCCCCTTATTACAAAAAAACCCACTTTTTTAATATTTCGGCACTTTCACCCTTTTTCATCTTTGGTCCTAAATTCTGGTAATAAGTAGAGAAATGGTCTCTTTAGCCCCGTAGGGTGAGATACAGATTTTGTAATCTGTCCCTCAACACAGACTAGAGAAAAAAAATTGCTGCCACTGAAGACTGTCTTAGTTTTGGCTGTGACAGTATGGAAACTGGTGTTGAGAAATGACATTCTGAGCACGGCTAGTGCATCAGGATGTTAGGAAAGGTGTTGCTTATGAGGCTGGACGTGCTATAGAAGCACTTTCTGGTCCCATGAGGAAAGCAATGACCAACTACCTCACTCCCCATCATGTCTTGTATGTTTCGTTATGGCGATGCCATAGGTTTTTGCGGTTTCCCTACAACCGTATAAGAGGATCCAACCAGCCTCCAGGATGAAGACCTAACTAACATACCTTTTACATCTTGATAATACGGTGTATATTCACTAGCTTCTTATCAAGGCAATTCCTCTTCGAATCCCGACTAATGCATGTGCCATTCTTGTAATGAAACAATCATTGCTCTCTGGGTTGGATTTCAGGTAAAAGTGGAGATCACCGAGCTCGATAGCTGTAGTCGCTTAAGTGCGGCCAGTATCCAGTATTCGGGAGATAGTAGGTTCGAACCCCACTGTCGGCAGCCCTGAAAATGGTTTTCCGTGGTTTCCTATTTTCATACCAGGCAAATGCTGGGGCTGTACCTTAATTAAGGCCACGGCCGCTTCCTTCCCACTCCTAGCCCTTCCCTGTCCCATCGTCGCCGTAAGACCTATCTGTGTCGGTGCGACGTAAAACAACTAGAAAAAAAGTGGAGATCTCATGGCTACAATCACGGTATCAACAGGCACACAAAACGTCTGGAAATGTTATCTTCATGACAACTTCATTTCATTTTTTGCTGTTTTTTAGTCTCTATTTATCACGAGGGTCACAGAAATTGTTTAGAATTATTCAAATATTAAGGTTTCCACGCATGTCTTTTATTTACATAGAAATTGAAAAATTGCTTTTGATATCCCTGGTGCGGGAACTGTTTGACACTATTAATCTAGAAAACGTTGCACCACACGACATAAAACTGCCTTCCGTATCGTATTGTTTGTTATTGCGGTAACGCTGTCTGTCAGAAGTGGGTCAGCTCGCACCGGCTCTGCCTTAAACAGCCGACACTGCCACCTCAGAGTTTGGCCGTGGACCTCACTCCACCGCGGTCAGTTATTTAAAACCCATTGGTCGAGATAAATGTTCTAAGATTTGGCATTAGGTCCCTGTGCCCATTCTTGAGCTGCAGCTTCATTATTGTTGTGATTTATTTCTCAACTGACAGATCTAGTCGACTTCTCACACAAAACATGATCAAAGCGGTACTTCAGCTCCAGTCACAGACATTTCAATTGGAACACAAAGAGCTTCATTCTTGATATGAGCTGAACACTCTCTAACATCCTTTATAATCAGAGAGGTATACAATTCGGCATTGTCTACCGAATGCACCAAGATGTTAGAGGGAAATTACAACCATAATCTAAATATCCATTGATTTATTTTAAAAATCACGAGGATTACAGTCGAGGTCGTCAGCTCCGTAAGGTATTTATTTATTTATTTATTTATTTATTTATTTATTTATTTATTTATTTATTTATTTATTTATTTATTTATTTATTTATTTATTTATTTACCTTTTAATTCTTATCATGCAAACTGGCATTTTCAGGACTAAAGCGATGTCAGTTGGGATGAATACTAGAAGAACTGCACGTGAGGTAGAAAATACAAAACTAAGACAAATCAATCATTTCACGTGTTTAGGGCGCAAGGCCTATAACAAGGCAACTGCTGTGTGCACTTGCGATAAACATTATTCTGCAAGAAAGAAGTGTTATTGAAATAACCTCTATATCAGCCTGGTTTTAGACCAGCTTATCTGCAGTCTGGGTGGACTGATGATATCTTATTCATAATTTGGGAGTTGCAGACGTGAAGATAGTGAGAATAATTATTGCTGGTACAAGCAAGAGGGAACAATGGTAGGAGGCTACTCGGAGTAAGGAGATAAAACCTAACTAAGGAAGCTGTATGCATAAACCGGCTTCGGTGTTGGGGTCATGTGAGACGGATGGAATGGAATGAGCCGCATTGGAAGGCAAAGAACTCGATCACGGATGGTAAGAGAAGAAGAGTGAGACTAAATCGATGATGGTAAGATTCAGTGTTTCTTGATTTAAGGATAGGAGGTGCCGAACTAAACAAGACCTCTTAGTTACTTTCACATGGAGTTTATGGAAATGCATAGTTAATTCACAGGGATCCGCCTCTGTGGTATAGTGGTTAGTGTGATTAGCTGCCACTCCCGGAGGCCCGGGTTCGATTCCCGGCTCTGCACGAAATTTGAACAGTGGTACGAGGGCAGGAACGGGGTCCACTCAGCCTCGGGAGGTCAACTGAGTAGAGGTGGGTTCGATTCCCACCTCAGCCATCCTGGAAGTGGTTTTCCGTGGTTTCCCCACTTGTCCTCCATGCAAATGCCGGGATGGTACCTAACTTAAGGCCACGGCCGCTTCCTTCCTTCCCTCTTCCTTGCCTATCCCTTCCAATCTTCCCCTCTCCCCGCAAGTCCCCTGTTCAGCATAGCAGGTGAGGCTGCCTGGGCGAGATACTGGTCCTCCTTCCCAGTTGTATACCCCTTCCCAGTGTCTCACGCTCCAGGACACTGCCCTTGAGGTGGTAGAGGTGGGATCCCTCGCTGAGTCCGAGGGAAAATCCAACCCTGGAGGGACTTGCAGAGCGAACACAGAAAGGCATTACATTATATGATGAAGATATGTAGGCCCTATGTTTAACTGTTGTTTATCAAACTCCGAAAGTGATAAAGAATATCAATCAACCTTCAGCAACAATGCTTTGAAAAATGAAAAATATCGGTGTTAGTCTTCGCTGGATACAACCGCAAGCGCTTTGGCTGGCTGTGGTCTGCGGTTTATTTTGAGATTCGTTTATTCGCTTACTGGTTTAATGCTGATTACAAAGCTGATGATGGACAGACGTATAATATGGGAAGTATCTCACATTGAGTAAGGCAATGCTCCTACAGTAATATTTTATGCGAATTTAGAATCGAGCGAGAATAGTCGTGCACTCTTAACACCGGATCTAAGTTAAAGCGATCCTTCATTAATGTGAGCATTTATTTTGTTTTGAAGGAATCGAAAGTGAAATTTCCACACAGAATAACTTACGTATATTGAAGCCGAGACCGTATTCGTAGTCAGTCAAAATCAACTTCCCACTTCAAAAACGCCTATGAGAAACATTATGAAATTCTTGAACGAGGCTCCCGATGAAACTATATTCTTGTTGACACGAGTTTGGAATGCAAAGGGAGAGTGACTTCAACCATATATATGCCATCGATGAACGATTCTATGCTCCTATAGAGACCATCCACTGATTCAGTCACAGACCTGCACAAAGGGGGACGATGGCAGAAGTGGTATTTAGACGATGTTTATGGTTAATCAGTGCCTAATTATGGCTCTCGCATTCCAAAGAAACTATTTATATTTTAGACACTCTCCAAAGCCAACGATGTTTACCAGGCAATGTTTAACCATTGCCGAGGTCACGGTTTAACTTCAAATTTTAGGAGTGAATCACAATCGGAGCTTATGTGCAATGAAATTTATCACTTGCATGTCTCAGTGAGACCATTTCGGGGTGAAAGTTTAGTCCGACGGCCTCGTGTAGGTTTGTCTTCTGCGAAATCGCAGCAATTTATTTAGAATGCCTGCCTCCGTAGCGTAACGGTTAGCACAATTACCTGGCAGTCCTCGGGGGCCCGGTTTCGATTCCCGGCACTGCCAGAGATTTAAAAATGGCAGGTTGGCAAATATATGGTTAAAATGGTACGTGTAGCTCACCTCCATTGGGGGTATGCCTGAAAAGAGCTGCAACACCTGGAGACGAAGGCACGAGTTTACATTTTACATGAACGGGGATGTCCATATAGTTTGAAATAAGATTTGGCTTTCATGCTTCTTGTTCTAAGGGGCCTAACATCGAAGGTCATCGGCCCCATTTGGCTTTCAAAAGACGCGTAATAAAAATGGACTTGTTTCTTGAGCCTGATGCAAGGGGCAGTCCAGTAACTATTGGCAACCGATTTTTTGACATAAATATGCCTTAAGGTTTCTGGCCTCAATTGTCAGCGTAATACTCTTCGTTTCAGAGGTCCCCGGATTCGATTCCCGGCTGGGTCGGAGATTTTAAACTTAAATGGTTAATTCACTTGGCCTGGGAACCTGGTGTTTGTGCTGTCCTCAACTTCCTTGCAACTCACAAACAAAACTATCCCCCACCACAATAACACGCAGTTTCTTACAAACGGCAGGTGTCACCCAGCCACGTCGGAGAGTCTGCCTTACAAGGGCTGCACCCGGTTAGGAATAGCCAAACGAAATTAGAATTGTAAAATATGAAAATTTACATTACGAAAGTTAGCGTGACGGAAGTTAAAGTGACGAGCAACCATGCAGGCTGTGGTTTAATGTACGAATGGATGACCAGACAATGTTAGCAAGCAACCGTACAGACTAGTGATCATCTGAAATTATTAGCCGTTGATGGGTGGCAATAGCTGAGAACCATATATATATATATATATATATATATGGTTCTCAGCTAATCAGCTATATATATATATGTGTGTGTGTGTGTGTGTGTGTGTATTGAACCCATGACCTTTGTGCCCTAAGAACATTATGCATAATGTAACAATTAAATTAAAAGTTGGATTCTTGATAGCATGGATTTGACACGTGACGAGGGGGTGATTACCTTCGGTCCCACGCTCTGGGGTACGTGATGTCAACCACACGTGTCGACGGCGGAAGAATCTCAAGTCATTTTTATGAACTATTTCAAAGCGCGTGTACATGGCGTGACCACGCCAAGTCAAAAAAATATAGTGCCTATCAAAGGGGGTCAATCATATCACAAATCGAACCCGTAAAAGTTTTAAATGTCCATGAACACTACCGCCAGAAATGTAGCAAGCATGTAGTCACTTTCAAAACTCTTGAAATTACAGTTTAGGTAAGTCAGAAAATTTATAGAAATTATCTTGGCGGCAAAGGGAGAGATCCGAAGAGAGAGGGTAACTGCTATAAATATGAAGGGACGCCATGACGAAGCTTCCTTCTCCGGCATTTGTGATACAAAGCAGACGAAAAATTGTTGAGCTGCTCTGCGAAATCAAACCAACGAAAGTAGACTGAGTTCAACTGCAGATTTTAGCCATTGCGGCTAAGTCTTGACTCCATGAGGAGATAGTTTTCTTGAGTGAATTAATTGTACCAGATAGGACGGTCAAAGTACTGAATAAATTCTAATGTGATTAAGTAATTCGTGTGCGGAAATAATTATAGTCCATCGTGTGCGTTCAAGCAAACAAGTGAAGGGTATTTTCTTTTTTTTATGCTTTATTCCAGGAAACCTGAAGAAATAATAATAAATTGTGAAGCCATGAATGTAAAAATGGCTAAATAAAATGCCAGGGTCGCAGGTGAGCCCTAAGACGAATACTGGCATGAAGACATGAGGTAGGTGACTTTCCATCTTACTACCTCTTATATCCTGTCTCGTGATTTCTTAAAGTGTATTTGAATGGGGGTATACGACGCAGTGGTCACCCTACTAAGTTTTGTAAATGTGAGAGTATGACTAAAAGAGTCATTTGTTTTATTTTCCACTTGGATAAAAGTTTGAAGTCTTGCGAGGGCCGTATAATGTTGTAAAAAGTTATTGAATAGGGTTCCGAAGTGATATCACGTCCAATGTAGATCGTCATCCGTGTGAGTGTACTGCCTATATTTTGTGATGTCAAATTAAGATGTTCATTCGACGTAAAATTCTTCTGTCTGCAATTTGACGTTAATAATGATAATCCATGGTCACTCATTTTCAATCGAGTGGAAGTGCGCTGTCGGGTGAGAGCCAAGGGTGATGAATTTGGTCACGGAGAGAAACGTTTCTTTAAATGCCAATTTTAAACTGTGTCTGACCGACAATAGAAGATCTAGTAGAATGTTTCAGTCATTTCTCGTAAAAATCAAGTTATTAAATACGATATCATTTATGCGAAGTTATTCATGATAAATGCATTGTGCGATATTAGACGTCGGGATTTCTAGTGAGGATTTTATTCCAGTTCTTTGTCGATGATAATTGTGGAGCTGGGAAACAGAGGTTAGTTTTGTGAATCAGGTTGGGCCTGTCATTGAAGCCGGGACACGGAAGCCCGAGGAATGTTTTATATGAGTTGAGATGAGATGTGCGAATCAGGTTAGAGTCCTGTCATTTGAAGCCAGGACATGATAGCCCGAGGAATATTTTATAATGTTGAGAATGGAAAGAAATTCATAGAAATCCATAGCGGTATCAATTGGCGACGCGTATAATTAGTGTGGGCATCTTGAAGCATAATCTGTGCATTTGTTGGTTAGAATATCGTATTTGTTTAATTATGTCGGCAGAGTTTAAAGGTGAGCATTTGAAAAGCCAGTCAACTGGAACAAACAGGTGTTTCATGTAACTGCCTGATGGACTGGGGGTGAGAGGCCTCGGCTGAGCGGGGATGTAACGGGAAAAGAAGTGGAGTTGAGATTGTACTGTAATTCTCGGCCAGGGGAAACGTTAAAATGCTGGATTTAGTTGAAATTCATAGCCGGTAATGATCTAAGTATTGTGAAATACTGTAATTGGGGACGTAATGAACATTTGAAATCACGAACTTTGAGTATAAGGAACAGAGTAACCCAATTTCAGGGTTGTCCAAAATATAGAGCGATGGTCGTGATGATCGGTTTGTCTGTGAGGGGTGTGCAAAATTCATAATGGTAATGACGAGATATGACATCGTAATTATATGGCGAGTTGTTTGGTTTGTGCGTAGATTATTAGGATATCCAAGTGTTAATAACGGTTAGGACTAGATTAGATTTTTAAGCATGATATCACGAGATAGGATATATACAGCTGGACATGAATTATGTGAAATTCTTTTCCAGCCAGATAAACATCGCAATATTGAACTCACATCACAGCTGCGTGGAAATTTGTGAAGAAACCAGAGTCCGCGGAGATAAAATTTGTTGTTCGTTAATATTTCGTTAAATCATTTAAATTTATTTAATTATTAAATTCAGTGAAACCGCATTTGAAATAACTTTATTCAAGCGAATAACTTGGAGATGCATTCTGGAAATTTTAGTTTGTTTCTGGGGAATATTAACATGTAAAGTAACGATTAAGGGGACATATCCGAAGGAAATGGATTTTTCTGCCACTAAGTTTGTGAGCATTGCTATTGTTGTAATTATTGAACTTTGATTGATTGAGCAGTGAATGTGCTGGGGATAGTAAAGTGGAACTTTGGTCATCAACCGATGTAACTTAATTGTGTTTAGCCTTCAGCCTAGAAACTTGGAGGGTCAGGGGGTCATCAACCTCAGTGACTTAGATTAGGGCCATATGCCATTGTAGCATCCTATCCTTGCGGTCATCATCCACAATGACTTTAAAGTAACTTAGAAGATTAGATGTCGGTCCATGACATAGACGCAGGTCACATCGATTCAATTAAGGGTCCATGCCGTAGAACCACTGTGTGGCATACACCGATTGGACGGCCTTAATTATTCCCAGAGTCCAGAGTTCGTGTTACGAGGGCTGGACCATAACGAATCACTATGATGGTACATGTGGTCTCGCATGGAAGCCGAATTTAAGGGTTTCCAGACTTTCCTTTCTTAAATGATTAATAATTGAGACAATGGTTTCTAATATGAATGCCCATCAGGCAGTTACGTTAAAGTCTCACACCAGTGTTCTGACGTTTATGTAAAAATGATTGTGGTGTCCAGTGGACACAATTGACTTCTAGGATACCATTGATATATCCGATGACTTCAGAAATTTCCTGAATAAATAGAAATCTTTTAAATAGACCTTTCATTCCAGTAGATAGATTAGAATTAATGAACCCTACCTTTACCTCAGCAAGTGACGAAGAACCCGAAATGACCCAAGAGACAGATCTCATGAACTTTGCTGATAGGTAAGGAAGGTAGGTATCGCTCAATATGGACCTAAAGGGTTCATTAAAATGGCTTTCAACATGGTGGCTTCAGTCACTTAAGAGAGGGCCTAAGTACATCGAGAGAAGAACTACAAGTTAGGTTGGTTGACATCAGTGAAACGATGACCAATTGTAGGATTGTCATACGTTGGTCGACATTAAAATGTCGCACCAATGATGGGGCATAAGTCACGATAACGATGAGGGAACCTAAGTCACTATAACGATAAGGATATTTTGGAAAAATCGTGTACTAGAGGAAAAGAGAAATAATGTTGAGGCTATGCCACATTATGGATGATAAAATCGTGCGCCAGAGTTGATAGTGAACTCGAAGAAATAGATAAACGCCCGATGAGTAAGGCTAGGAGATACCACTATGAGAATAATTTATCTACTGAATGAAAGGTATAATTTAAGTGTGTTAGTGTAATTTCCCAAATTTTTGAATACTGGTTTGAGTGTTTTGGCTGATCACTTTGATCGAGTGAACATTGAATTTCACATTTTATTAAATAAAATTTTAGAGAATATTGCATTAACAGTGTGATGTGTTAGATAGGAGGATGTTGTGATGTTTATCGTTGTAGTCCTATTATACGCCGTTGAAGCCTCGGGCTCACCGATGACCTATCGTTTTCTGTTAAATACAGTATGTTTATGCAGGAGGGAGAATTGGCCCAAGGGCAGGTGGCCCAAATGATCAAGGACTTAATGGAGAGGATGGAAAATAATAAGAAGGACTTTATGGAGAGAATGGATGCCGATAGGAAGGACTTAAGTGAGAATATTAAATCTATGAGTGTAAGGTTGGAAGCAGTGGACAATAAATTAGATAGTGCGGATGTAGAATTAAAAGGTATGAAGGAGGTCGTACAGGACACGCAGGATAGTTGTAAAGAAGCTAGTGGGGATATTAGGAAGGACATTGGTGATTTAAATGTGAAGGTGGAGCAGAACACTAAAGCACAGGTTGACTTTAAACATGAAATAAATCAGCAGTTCATGGAAACTCGCGAGCTACATCGTGTTCTCAGTGAAAATCAGGACATAATCAGAGGGGACCTCGATAGGCACGTCAACGAAAGTAGGGAACTACATAAGCAGTTGATGTCAGATCAAGCTAAGCTTAGGGCCGATCTGAAGACAGAGGTAGAGAAGTTCAACATCATGCGTGAAGACGATAAGTCAAAGGTCTTCACAGCAATGAATGAACATAAGGAAATGTTGTGTAAAGAGATAGCCGTCGTAAATGACAAAGTGGACCAGGTAGCCGAAGACGTCAAGGCAACTGTAGACCAGCGTATTGAGGCCATTGACTTTAAATTAATCCAGATGAATAAAGAGCATATGAGAAAATTAGGTACAACTCAGGAAGAAACGGCTAGAAGTATTGAGGAGGTACAAGCAGATATTGAGGAACTAGGAAAAGATCTAGGCGATACAAGGGTAGACCTATCGAAACAACTTAAAAGATACCCAAGATAAGGTCATAACACTGAGCGACGAGTTGACATCTGTTCATGAGGCTCTTAAGGGGGAAGTTAGTGCCCGGAAATTGGAAATGGATGGGTTAGTGAACAATATCGTAGGAGTCCAGGCCAAGATAGAGGAAGTGGTTAGTAAATCTCGCCGCACCTCAGATATGTCGTTCAGTTGCCCTAGCAACGCTAGTAGTCCCATACATCCTACAGGGAACGGACACTTTGACAATTCTACCCATTCTCAGGGGCAAAACGTCACTAATGTTATAAACATGATTCGTCTTAAGGAAGATCAGCCTAAGAAATTCGATGGCAGTGGTACCCAGACGCCAAAGGGTTTTCTTAGAGAACTTAGGGAGTATATTCGCGATAATAGGATACCTGAAGAGAGGCAACTAAGGACTGTGGAACGGTACCTAGACTGAGTTGCGTCGTTGTGGTTCAAAGGTTTCCGATATAGCTTTGACACGTTCGAGGAATTTCAGACCGCATTTTTGGGCAAATTTTGGAATTCCGAGATTCAGCAGAACCTAAGGCTAGAGTTATATAGTCGCCGGTATAACACAGCAGGACCGCCGAAATTTTCGTTATACTTTACCGAACAATTAGTTAAGTTCAAGGAACTTGAATCAGCCCCAAGTCAGCAAGAACTGGTTCAGGCTATCCAGAAACAGTTCCCACCGGATATCCAGAGAATATTAATTGCTGCGAAGGTCGAAACCCCGATGCAGGCGGAATTGATATTGCGGCAGCTGGACCAGACCCATTCGCATCAATCAGCCCCGCGAATAGTCAGGCATTCAGAGCACCAAGTGAATGTCGTAAATCACTGCCAGGAGAGCGCGCCAGATAGGGAAGTTTCACGAGCACCGAGATATGAGAATGAGGGGCGGCGGTTCGACACCAGGCCATACCAAGGTAGGAAGAACTGGGAACAGCCCAGATACCATCACGAAGAGTGGGACAGACGCCGAGAACAATGGAGAAGAAACCAGGGTCGATACCAGGGGAACTCAGATCTAAGACGAAGGAACCCACGCGGGAATGAAGGCAACAGAAGAGGGGACGGTTACGAAAATTCCAGACGTTCTGACCGTTGGCACGGGCCTGAAGAGAGAAGGAGAGGAGGGGACCAGTATTTGAGAGAGCTGAGGTCAGGTACCGGACAGGACAAATGGAAGGACAGCATCCAACGAAGGGAAGTCAACACTGACTGTGTAGGAGCTCAAGACATGTCCCATACTGGAGCTATCCGAAAGACCTACCACCAGGATAGGGAATTAAACCCTAACGCGCCTCATTTCGACGAAAGTCTGAACTCGTCAAATGAGCGGGAAAAAAACGCCAAATTTCCAGTAGTGGTTACGAGACAGGATTCCCACACACAGCCTGAATACGTTTCTCGCGACGGCTGGATAGTAGCCCAGATTGACTCCTGGATTATACAACCAGATGAATTAGTGGAAGACCACCTCAGACAGGAGGTTAGGAAAATAAGAGAGCTGCCAATCATTAATGTCAGGATATGCAACTTTAAGGTGAGCTGTTTATTGGATACAGGCGCCAGCATCAGCTTAATTTCACAAAATTTCTGTAACGAATTGTCTACTCGGGAGAAATTGCCAGAAATTCCTGTAGCAAATATCAAAATTAGAGGAGTCATTCCCGACAAAACTGCCATTTGTAAAACGCAGACATTTTTGGATTTGCAGATAGGAGATATGACATTTTCGCATTCTTTTGTCATAATTTCAAAGCTGCACTATAATGTTATTCTGGGAGCAGACTTCATTTGTGAAAGAAATGCCGTCATCGATTTAGGAAGGAGAGAGGTGAAATTTAGGAAGGATGACGGACCGGAATTAGTAGCTCTAAACGAAGAATCATTGGGTCAGACTGGGAGAAGAACGTGTGAGGAAGAAGTCCATTTCACTACCGTTTCTAAGGAGGCAGAAGAGGAGATAGAACAGGGAACAGAAGAGGTGAACCAGGAAGAGTGGGATGTCCTCGAGACTGAATTGGGAAAGGCTGTAGAAGAGTTGATAAATCAGAAAGTATCAGAATGCCCAGGGACGGCGGAAGAGAAGATGAAGTTGAGGGAACTACTTCTCAAATATCAGGATGTATTCGATTCAAAGCCAGGATGCATTCCAAATTTCAAATATGTGTTGGCTGTAAACAGTTGGGAGCCGTTCAAACGTAGGCCGTATCCCATTCCGGAGAAACATCGCCAGGAGGCTGGAAAAATTATTAAAGAGATGGAAGAAAGTGGGTTGATTTCCAAGGCAAATACACCATTCGTTAATTCCTTAGTTACCGTTCAGAAGCCCGACGGGTCCCTGAGGGTATGCTTGGATGCGAGGGTCGTAAATGACAGGCTAATCCCTGAAAATGATAGAGCTCCTCCCATCAAAGAAGTTATTAGGAGGTTTAGGGGCAAGCGCCGCTTCACTAATATTGATCTGACCTCGTCGTATCATCATATAATGCTCGATGAGAAGTCAAGATTGTTTACTGGATTCCTGTATGACCAGCACACGTATGTTTTTAACCGTCTCGCGTTTGGAATAAAAAACGCCGGTGCAGCTCTCATACGCGCCCTAGATCGCAACCTCACCGAACAAGTTAAGGCCATAACTACGCGATATGTCGATGACATATTGCTTTCGTCAAAGGATTTCGAGGAAAATCTTCATCATCTCGAGTTGCTACTCGAAAATCTCAGGGTGGCTGGTTTTAAGATCAACTTGAAAAAATCAAATTTTGGACAGGAGGAAGTTCTCTTCTTAGGACACATCATTGATGATGAAGGAGTACGCCCTAACCCAGTGAAATTGCAGGCAATTGACAACTTTCCAAGGCCTATCAAGGTAAAGAACGTCCGACAGTTCTTGGGTATGAGTCAATTTTTCAGTGATCACTGTCCAAATTATACGGAGGTTGTGGCTCCATTGCAAGATTTGCTAGTAAAGAACAATCGATGGAAATGGTCTAGGGAACATGAGATTTCTTTTCGGGATACTAAGGAGATGTTAGCTAGAAGTGTGAAGCTAGGGCACCCGAATTTCGATAAGGCCTTTATCTTGCAAACTGATGCTTCCACCGTAGGGATTGGTGCAGTTTTATACCAAGAGGAAGGAGAAGAACCCAAGAAGAAGAACTACTTGGCATTCTTTAGCCGTAAACTTAGGAAACACGAGCTAAAATACAGTGTCACTGAATTAGAAATGCTTGCAATTGTTCAATCACTACAGCACTGGAGAAAGATGATTTTTGGATTCCCTATAACCATTAGGACGGATCTCAAGGCCTTGACCTTTGTGATGAAGACGGTAGTTGCTAGCGAGAGAGTAGCTAGGTGGGCACTGTTTATCCAGCAGTTTGATCTGACCATCGAGCACTGTTCAGGAATGTCAAATGTCCTGGCGGATGCCCTAAGTCGAAACCCAAACGATAACGAACATGAGGTGAACTTCGTGGAGTTAACTGACGAAGATAGAACCTTTCTAAATGAGCTGACACGATTACCAGAATGTCAACGACAGGACCAGTTCTGTGGCAGGTTAATTTCGTTGTTGAAGGGAGAACTTCCACATGACGACCCAGGACGTGGAGAAGTTGAGAAGCTAGCTGAGAGCTATTTGTTTGTCGACAACACCTTGTTGAAATTCATAGACAAGGATCACACTAAATCTCGAATTGTGGTACCACCACCACTTAGGAAGGGTCTTATATGGCATGCCCATAGGATAACCGGTCATGGTGGGATTGACAAGGTCACCGCTACCCTTCAGGAAACGTTCACCTGGGTTCATCTACGAGAAGACGTGAGAAGCCTTGTAATTACATGTGACACATGCCAGAGGGTTAAGGCGAACCCGTACCTCATTCGACAGGCACCGATACCTCTCTTACCAGCTAAACCTCGTGAATTGTTCGCGATGGATATTTACGGAGTCCTTCCCAAGTCACGTAGAGGGAATATATACGTCTTGGTAACCGTGGACGTATTCTCTAAGTTCACATCGTTATGTCCATTACAGAAAGCAAACACTAAATTGGTATTAAGAGCTATAAATAGGACCATAATTCCAGCTATGGGGAAGCCCATGTTTTTATTAACGGACCACGGCACACAATTTACCTCAGCTCAATTTAAACAGGAGTTGCAAGGGCTTGAAATTCGACATATTCTTAGTTCAGTTCGCCATCCTGAGGGAAGCCCGTCAGAGCGAATTATTCAGGTCATCGCGAAGTTCTGTCGGATCTTCTGTGCTCAAGAGCATTGGAGATGGATGGATGTGTTACCTATCATAGAAGATTGCGTGAATAACACAATCCACGAATCTATAGGATGTGTCCCAAATGTGGTTCATTCCGATATTTATCCTTTGAGACCATGGCACGCAGTGGTGAAGTGTCCGAGCGACCCACGGCCGACTCGAGCGATGCGCATTGAAGAGACAGCTAGGCATCTTCGTCAGCAAGCTTACCGACGTTTGAGACGCGTCAAAAATAAGAGATTTCATCGGCCCTTGAAAGAAGGCGAATATGTGCTTGTTCGTAAACCCGCTCTTTCAAAACCTGAGGACAAGTATTACGCGAAGTTTGCACCGTTGTATATGGGTCCATTTAAAGTCATCCAGAGTTTCCGAAATAATTCCTATAAAATCCAGTCGTTAGATGGACGCTCTGAGGCTATTTTCAATGCAGCCAACTTGAAGGCTTATCGCAAACCTGAAGATATGGCGGACCAGGAAGTTAACCTCATTGAATCAGTGGTGGATCAAGATGTGGAACCGCTCGAAGAAAAGCAGGATGACCCACTGAAACGATGTAGGGAATGCAGGCAAGTCCCAGACTCTGTGATATTGAGAACATTTGAGGAGTATTGGAATCTTACAGAGAAAATCTCGATAGAACAGGGAGAATTTGAGGAAGGTTCTGAGGAAGAAGACTTTGACAGCGAGGAAGACTTTGACGGCGAGGAAGGGATAAATAGCTCAGTCGAAAATTCAGTGGAGAACTACCAGGAAGCGGAAGGCATCAACCAGTATCCGCACACCAGAAGATGACCGACTGCATAAGAGAGAGGAAAGGAATTTACATTCAAAGGTCATGTTTCATCAGACGTCAAAATTAGAAATTTCGCCATCTGGAGTATTTAAAGGAAATTCCTTGTCACTGTGCGAAAGGAATTCGTGTCTTGGGGGAAATATGAACCCATGACCTTTGTGCCCTAAGAACATTATGCATAATGTAACAATTAAATTAAAAGTTGGATTCTTGATAGCATGGATTTGACACGTGACGAGGGGGTGATTACCTTCGGTCCCACGCTCTGGGGTACGTGACGTCAACCACACGTGTCGACGGCGGAAGAATCTCAAGTCATTTTTATGAACTATTTCAAAGCGCGTGTACATGGCGTGACCACGCCAAGTCAAAAAAATATAGTGCCTATCAAAGGGGGTCAATCATATCACAAATCGAACCCGTAAAAGTTTTAAATGTCCATGAACACTACCGCCAGAAATGTAGCAAGCATGTAGTCACTTTCAAAACTCTTGAAATTACAGTTTAGGTAAGTCAGAAAATTTATAGAAATTGTCTTGGCGGCAAAGGGAGAGATCCGAAGAGAGGGGGTAACTGCTATAAATATGAAGGGACGCCATGACGAAGCTTCCTTCTCCGGCATTTGTGATACAAAGCGGACGAAAAATTGTTGAGCTGCTCTGCGAAATCAAACCAACGAAAGTAGACTGAGTTCAACTGCAGATTTTAGCCATTGCGGCTAAGTCTTGACTCCATGAGGAGATAGTTTTCTTGAGTGAATTAATTGTACCAGATAGGACGGTCAAAGTACTGAATAAATTCTAATGTGATTAAGTAATTCGTGTGCGGAAATAATTATAGTCCATCGTGTGCGTTCAAGCAAACAAGTGAAGGGTATTTTCTTTTTTTTATGCTTTATTCCAGGAAACCTGAAGAAATAATAATAAATTGTGAAGCCATGAATGTAAAAATGGCTAAATAAAATGCCAGGGTCGCAGGTGAGCCCTAAGACGAATACTGGCATGAAGACATGAGGTAGGTGACTTTCCATCTTACTACCTCTTATATCCTGTCTCGTGATTTCTTAAAGTGTATTTGAATGGGGGTATACGACGCAGTGGTCACCCTACTAAGTTTTGTAAATGTGAGAGTATGACTAAAAGAGTCATTTGTTTTATTTTCCACTTGGATAAAAGTTTGAAGTCTTGCGAGGGCCGTATAATGTTGTAAAAAGTTATTGAATAGGGTTCCGAAGTGATATCACGTCCAATGTAGATCGTCATCCGTGTGAGTGTACTGCCTATATTTTGTGATGTCAAATTAAGATGTTCATTCGACGTAAAATTCTTCTGTCTGCAATTTGACGTTAATAATGATAATCCATGGTCACTCATTTTCAATCGAGTGGAAGTGCGCTGTCGGGTGAGAGCCAAGGGTGATGAATTTGGTCACGGAGAGAAACGTTTCTTTAAATGCCAATTTTAAACTGTGTCTGACCGACAATAGAAGATCTAGTAGAATGTTTCAGTCATTTCTCGTAAAAATCAAGTTATTAAATACGATATCATTTATGCGAAGTTATTCATGATAAATGCATTGTGCGATATTAGACGTCGGGATTTCTAGTGAGGATTTTATTCCAGTTCTTTGTCGATGATAATTGTGGAGCTGGGAAACAGAGGTTAGTTTTGTGAATCAGGTTGGGCCTGTCATTGAAGCTGGGACACGGAAGCCCGAGGAATGTTTTATATGAGTTGAGATGAGATGTGCGAATCAGGTTAGAGTCCTGTCATTTGAAGCCGGGACATGATAGCCCGAGGAATATTTTATAATGTTGAGAATGGAAAGAAATTCATAGAAATCCATAGCGGTATCAATTGGCGACGCGTATAATTAGTGTGGGCATCTTGAAGCATAATCTGTGCATTTGTTGGTTAGAATATCGTATTTGTTTAATTATGTCGGCAGAGTTTAAAGGTGAGCATTTGAAAAGCCAGTCAACTGGAACAAACAGGTGTTTCATGTAACTGCCTGACGGACTGGGGGTGAGAGGCCTCGGCTGAGCGGGGATGTAACGGGAAAAGAAGTGGAGTTGAGATTGTACTGTAATTCTCGGCCAGGGGAAACGTTAAAATGCTGGATTTAGTTGAAATTCATAGCCGGTAATGATCTAAGTATTGTGAAATACTGTAATTGGGGACGTAATGAACATTTGAAATCACGAACTTTGAGTATAAGGAACAGAGTAACCCAATTTCAGGGTTGTCCAAAATATAGAGCGATGGTCGTGATGATCGGTTTGTCTGTGAGGGGTGTGCAAAATTCATAATGGTAATGACGAGATATGACATCGTAATTATATGGCGAGTTGTTTGGTTTGTGCGTAGATTATTAGGATATCCAAGTGTTAATAACGGTTAGGACTAGATTAGATTTTTAAGCATGATATCACGAAATAGGATATATACAGCTGGACATGAATTATGTGAAATTCTTTTCCAGCCAGATAAACATCGCAATATTGAACTCACATCACAGCTGCGTGGAAATTTGTGAAGAAACCAGAGTCCGCGGAGATAAAATTTGTTGTTCGTTAATATTTCGTTAAATCATTTAAATTTATTTAATTATTAAATTCAGTGAAACCGCATTTGAAATAACTTTATTCAAGCGAATAACTTGGAGATGCATTCTGGAAATTTTAGTTTGTTTCTGGGGAATATTAACATGTAAAGTAACGATTAAGGGGACATATCCGAAGGAAATGGATTTTTCTGCCACTAAGTTTGTGAGCATTGCTATTGTTGTAATTATTGAACTTTGATTGATTGAGCAGTGAATGTGCTGGGGATAGTAAAGTGGAACTTTGGTCATCAACCGATGTAACTTAATTGTGTTTAGCCTTCAGCCTAGAAACTTGGAGGGTCAGGGGGTCATCAACCTCAGTGACTTAGATTAGGGCCATATGCCATTGTAGCATCCTATCCTTGCGGTCGTCATCCACAATGACTTTAAAGTAACTTAGAAGATTAGATGTCGGTCCATGACATAGACGCAGGTCACATCGATTCAATTAAGGGTCCATGCCGTAGAACCACTGTGTGGCATACACCGATTGGACGGCCTTAATTATTCCCAGAGTCCAGAGTTCGTGTTACGAGGGCTGGACCATAACGAATCACTATGATGGTACATGTGGTCTCGCATGGAAGCCGAATTTAAGGGTTTCCAGACTTTCCTTTCTTAAATGATTAATAATTGAGACAATGGTTTCTAATATGAATGCCCATCAGGCAGTTACGTTAAAGTCTCACACCAGTGTTCTGACGTTTATGTAAAAATGATTGTGGTGTCCAGTGGACACAATTGACTTTTAGGATACCATTGATATATCCGATGACTTCAGAAATTTCCTGAATAAATAGGAATCTTTTAAATAGAACTTTCATTCCAGTAGATAGATTAGAATTAATGAACCCTACCTTTACCTCAGCAAGTGACGAAGAACCCGAAACGACCCAAGAGACAGATCTCATGAACTTTGCTGATAGGTAAGGAAGGTAGGTATCGCTCAATATGGACCTAAAGGGTTCAGTATATATATTAATTTTTGCGGATGGAAAAGTAATTTCATCATCATTAATCATGATCTGCTTTTAGGGCGGTCTCTCAAGTGGCAGATTCCTTATCAATTGTCTAACCGCATATTTCTTCTTTATCTGTTTACCCTCAAGGGTCAGATTTTCCCTCGAACTCAGCGAGGGATCCCAACTCTACCGCCTCAAGAGCTTCTTGGAGCTTCAGACTCTGGGTCAGGGGGATAAAACTGGGGAGGATGACCAGTACCTCGCCCAGGCGACCTCACCTGCTATGCTGAACAGGGACCTTGCGGGGGAATGGAAAGATTGGAAGGGATAGACAAAGAAGAGGGAAGGAAGCGGCCGTGGCCCTTAAGTTAGCTAACATTCCGGCATTTGCCTGGAGGAGAAGTGGGAAACCATGCAAAACCACTTCCAGGATGACTGAAGTGGGAATCGAACCTACCTCTACTCTAATTTTAAAAGCTCCACTCAAGCTTTTTCTTATACTTAAGCCATTCCCCGCTAACTCACCACTGGCAGCTCCAAACATAGCACATAGTCGAGAATCACGTCTCCTATTTATTGGGATAATTTCCCTGGAATAACAGGTTCCATCCACTATATCCATATCAGAAGAACTTGTGCCGATCGTCAGAGGACTCTCACATACATCAACTGGGAAAGGTTCCAATATATTAGACTATATTATATTTACTGCCAAGTAGGTACACATAACAGTGACACTACAAAGCATGTTATGTGTGTGGGCTTATTTTATTTTTCCTATTGTTGTCTCGCTACGAAAGGTGATTGTTGTTTTAAGAGGAAGTACACTAGTCAGATATCAGGGTAATTTTTGACTGAAAACTTGAAGCATCAAGTATCGCATGTAGCTGAGAAATGTACACAATCATTCACGTTTAGTTAAAAGCAGTGTCAATTTGTGAAACTATGTTGGGGTCTTAAATACGAGACTCTTACGGTAATTCATGAAGGAGCACCCGTGTGGATAGGAGCTAAGGGAGAGAAATGTACCAGAAAAAATTACGTAAGAGTGCAACGGCTTACTACATTCAAAGTTGTAAAGGATTTCCGGACTATAGCTAACGAAACACTGTGTATTCTGATGGGACTGACAGCTATTGTTATTAAATGAGAAAAGCGTTTGAAATTGTACAAGGGTTTAAGGACACCGGGAATTGTTTACTGATTAAACTGACATGACCGTGTGTTGACATATAGATTCCATTTACTTCTCCCCATACCGGGCGAGTTGGCCGTGCGATTGGTGGCGCGCAGCTGTGAGCTTGCATCCGGGAGATAGTGGGTACGAACCCCACTGTTGGCAGCCCTGAAGGTGGTTTTCCGTGGTTTCCCATTTTCACACCAGGCGAATGCTGGGGCTGTACCTTAATGAAGGCTACGGCCACTTCCTTTCCATTCCTATCATTTCTTATTCCATCGTCACCATAAGACCTATCTATCTGCGTCGGTGCGACGTAATACAACTTGCACAAAAAAAAAACCTCCTCCCCATTACAAGATATCCAACTGAAATTTCATACTTATAATTGGGATACATTATATAACAAGATTATACAAGGAATATGCCGCATACCTCAAACATGTTCACAGTGAAGTAATATTTTCGCCTCCTTTACACCACCATCTAACTGAGCATTTTTCTACCAATTAGGTACAATTTTCTCAGAAAGTGGTGGTTAGAAACCAACAATATTTTATGGAATTTTTCTAAGACCTATTTTGACATATTTGGTGAAATATAAAATTATAGTCTCCCTTCTTTCATTTTTAAATAGTAAATACAAAATTTTGACCAAATTTTAAGTAATTTTAGTTTCTTTTTTGACTTAATTTTTGGATATTAGCATCATATATTTCACCATCTGTATTGTACATAAGCCTGTTGAGAGCCAGAAAAAATCAGACCTACATCACTAATAGGGTTTGAGAAAAGTGCACCTAAAGTAAAAATCAATTTCTGCGAAAAACAAGAAACTAAAACTATGTCAATTTTTCACATGCAAATGGAGTTAAAACTCCCCAGGACCATAATAATTATCATTTATGGTCTCACCATCTTCTTACCTCATTTTATCAGCTCTTTTTTTCAACCTAGCTTAGTTAGCCATCTTCTGAACATCTTTTCCTGCTTCCATGTCTCACTGTAAATCTATCTTCTGAAGATCCCTCTCCATGTTCTTCCCTGGTGTGATGCCAAGTTTTTCCATAACTTACAGTCTCTGAACACTACCGTTGGTGAAACATATAATAGCATCAAATACTATAACTTATGAAGTCTTTATGGATTCAGAAACAGTTTTAGGTACCCTTTCCCGTATGCAAAATGGCTTTCGCTCGCATTCTGAGTATGGCCATGTAAGCATTTGGCCAGCAGTTTTGGATCACAGAGTTCTGTCTACTCTGGTTTTATTTCTCACAGAACTGCCTTAGGTAGTGAATGTTTATGAGTATAAGAATCTCCTCTTCGCTTTGGTACCCACACCACGAGTCAATACTTTTTGGACGAACTCCATGTACGTGGCTACATAGACGCTATGTTTATAAATGACCAATTATGGGTTTTGAATGGTCACAATGTGGAAAGAAAATCATCAGGAACACCATAAGTGATGATATTAGATATTTTGAAAAGTTAATTTTTTGACCGGAGAACACTTCTCGGTGAGATGAAATATTTTAATAGACCTTGGAGTGGGAATTGAAAACATTATATTGAGCTGAAAGAAAATCGCAATTAGTGAGTCCAACGAATCTAAAAATTAAATCATTTTAGTATTCATGACATTGGAATTGTTTGAAATGTAGGTGAATTCTTGGAACATAAATTTTCACAACAGTTAAAATTTAATCTGGAAAACGGATATAATAGAACAAAGCATTTCTGAAAGTATCTGAATCAGGTGATACATTAGTAATTAAAAATCTCACAAAAATGGTATTCGCTAACAGGAAAATAATAATAGACTCATTCAAATGTATTAAAAACTTCAACTACTTTATTCACCAAATCAAGATTAAAGCGTACATGTTTACAATTAACAACAAAAATCGAGTTCACCTGCATCAAGGCTCACGCTGAAAACTACGGTAAAGAGTGGGCGGATCATCTAGCCAAGCAAGTAGAGCACGACAGTGAAATTAGTGAGTGTTAACAGCAACATTTTTATGAATGAATTCAGAAATGTGAGCCTCTTACGCAAATGGCGGAGCAAACGGGATTAAACGACGGAGTGTTCGCTAACAAAATAATTTTCCCAATCAGAACAGACAGAATTTCCCAACGTATTTCTTTAAAACCAAGTTTCACCGCAATAATAACGGGGCACGGGAAATTCAGGGCCTACTTTCAAGGTTTCAAGATTCAAAATGGTCCAATATACTATATCCATGTATTGTCATTGATCAAACAGAGGTCCATTTACTAATTCAGTGTGAATTGCTTGAGAGAGAAAGAACAATTTATTGAGAAGTATTTTGGTTCAGATTCGTAACCAATAAGCTAAAGCATGCTAATAAACAATATTCAAAACAATTCTTCCGTTTCAAAAAATTATACTTTTTTTTGAGAAATTGTGAAAGAGGCATATTCAATCATTCAAATGCACATCGTAACAGGTATTGAATTTTAAATTTATATGCCGTTTAGTTAGGAAAGTAAGTTAATTTTTGTATTATGATTAGGCCTACTTAAAGCATGTAATTAGTATTTTACCATGCAATGGCGCATGCTGTGAGTAAAGTGTGAAATTTAAAAATAAAATTATATACTGAACCATACAGTTCATGGACCAATAGTATAGATTTTAGTATTAGATATTGGGATTACCTGAGACCACCAAGGAAGTCATCGTCTTATAGTTTATTTCATAAAAGATTCCAGAAGAAGCGTTCTCGTGGGAAGAGAGCTAGAGCATCATTATGAAAATTTCCAGAGCCTCATTAAAGGGATTTATGTCCCAAGCGAAGCCACTTAATGAAGATTGGGGACGCTCCCCGGATCCCGGCAAACTAACCTTCGGAGGGAAGAAGGAATTAAATTAATATCTCTGGTTACGAAAGAGATGCATTGGATCTGATACAAGAATTGCAACCTGCATAATTTATGCTTAATTTTGATATGCAATATGGCTGTAATCATAAATGCATTCGTTAAGTAGGGTACTTGACGAGCTTTGTGCGGGAAAACTTCGAGTCGCGGGCGCGCATATCCTACACGCGATCAAGAGGCGTGGCTACGCCAACCTGATTATAAATGCAGAGCCGCCTGGCACGTCAGCCTGATTCTCTGACCGTAAGGCTGCTTGAACGAAGTCGTCATGCTGCGAGTCGGCACCTCCTAGAACAACGTTTTATCTTCGAGCTGCACATACAACTAGCACTACTGAATCTGCAAGAAATTACCCCTGCATCAAGCCAGTACGAGCTTCTACATAATCATTGCGAGGAATCCACAACGGGAGCTGAAGCCGGCACGACATCGGGAATCAACCCTGGAACGTTGGGCGTACCTGATCAGCGCGACATCGAAGGGGACATCGTCCAACCATCTAAGGAGCTGGAAGAAGGATTCACGCAAGATAGAATGGCTCCAGCCGTCCACCGGTATCTGCTGCAAGCGTCGCGGTTTGTCATGATGTGGTAAATTCAGTCGTCCACAGGAAGGGCCGCTCCGTCATGTCATCAATCATATAAGGTCAGAGCTTTCCAATTCTGTTTCAAGCATGTCATTTAAATTTAGATAGGAACAGGGGGGCCGTCAGCCAACAGGTTAGTTTATGGTAGGAAAATTCTTGGTAATAAAGAGCTAGGCCTCAAGCTCGAACCCCGTACATTAGGGTAGGTAGTAGATTGTATATTCCTTGTTGGTGTGATTATATTTCATTGTGATAGTATTATATTAGTGTACGTGTAATCTTCATGGGTCAGGTCGAACTCCCTTGGTCATGTTAGGTAAGTCTGACAGGCAGGCACTGTTTATTGTGTAGCGTTTAGGCATATGTCTCGGCAGACGTAGGTTATGTATTTGAGATCAGGATTTACCCCGTAACTCACCTAGCTTTTCTGTCAGGGTGGGCGAGTCCGTATGTTTGAGAGATGTGGGCATTATGCATGTAGCTGACTGTATGAATTGATATGAGAGAGCCCCAGCACAGATTGAGAGTGTATTAGACGCATATGAGGTGCCTTATTATGGCTATGTGATAATAGCTTACTGAATTGTGCCTTTGTGTTATCAAGGATGAGCCCATTGGAGGCGGAAATGAGATTTGTTGTATTACTTGAGGCATTGAGATGAGGGCGTGTAGCCCATGTGTATTTAAGAGAGCGCTTTTAGCAGCCAGATTATGTGAGGTACTTTGAAAAGCGAAGTTTCTTAGCACTCAGCTACAAGTCAGTCAGCTGAGCTCAAAAATTGTGTGGACCGCTGCCTGTCTAGTGAACCGCTGGTGAGGGCTGTTGTGCCTGACGTCACAGTCTTGAAACTCGGTTATATTGCTGTCTGCAGCTTGTCGAGTGTGTAGAGGGGAAAGGACGACCTTGATGTTTTGACGCAGGGAGAGATTTTAGTTCTGTTTGTTCTGCTTTATTTAACGCTTGCCCGTTTGATCTTGACCCCTGGACAAATTGGTTGTATTCCTTTTTAAATTGTTTTTTATGTATATGATTATTCAACGCCTTGCTCTTCATGGGACCAGGGATCGATACCGGGTCAGGGCACTGTACATTATGTGCTTATATTTGTTTGCACCGGGGTTCGATGGTACGAGGCAAAGTAAAATTTTATGGAAATTACTGTTAGATGTGTATTTCAGCAGATATCCATTTTCTCTTTATGTTATTACTTACACAATTGTACCATGCTTGTTACAGCAAAGCTGTTTTGTGAAAGCAGTGAACTGGTAGTCATCGGCTCAATATTATCGTTATCCCAGTCACATTTGAAAGCTCTTATATTTGTAAATAGTATTTTTATGTAATAAATATGTAATATGTAATATGTAATATGTAATATTTTTTTGGTAGGATTTTTCTCTTACCCTGCATCATTTTGTATCCACCTATCTTCTAGGCCCTCATTTTTCACCCTGATACCCTGATTCATGTTCTACTGAGCTGCGGATTGTGGATACGCCTGTAAGGTAAGACATGTGCCGTACATACATCTTTTCTTGGATGTATGGGTCACTATGATGTTCTTGGTTCGAATTCGGCATTAGCCTGACGGGAATCAAAAACATTATAGGGCACAATACATACAAATTTGAATATATGCGTACATAACATTTTATTATAGCACGAATAATTACTGCGATCCATTTTGAGGCTAATCTTGATTTCATATGTAATTCTTTCGTCGTATTTATATTGGTTAAACCGAGCTCGATAGCTGCAGTCGCTTAAGTGCGGCCAGTATCCAGTAAACGAGTAAACGGGAGATAGTGGGTTCGAGACCCACTGTCGGCAGCCCTGAATATGGTTTTCCTTGGTTTTCCATTTTTACACCAGGAAAAGGCCGGGGCTGTGCCTTAATTAAGGCCACGGCCGCTTCCTTCCACTTCCTAGGCATTTTCTATCCCATCGTCGCCGTAAGACATACCTGTGTCGGTGCGACGTAAAGCAAATAGCAAAAAAAAATTATATATTGGTTAAAAAATTTTTAATCTGAACTCCCACCAAATATCTTAAGGATTATCGCGAAAGAAATTAACTTAAGTTTCTTATTCTTTTACTGGAGTGCCATCGTAATAGGCAGCACAGTATCCTTCTACATGTTCCGCTTTACCTGAAAATGAAAATGAAAACCTACAACCTGTTTTCCAGTCATTGACCGGGTCAGGGAAGGAATGAATGAATCATGTACAGGCTATTAGTATGATGGGGTCACCACTCCCACAGTGATTTATTAATGGCTGATAGATGCTATGAAATGAGAATGGAGATTGTTGCTAGAATGAGAGATGAAATGCTGACGCGCTATCGTCTGAGCCACGGAGGCTCTTTCAGCTTTACCTAATGTTCAATTTTAAATTGAGCATCATGTGTCTGTTTAGGGTGTATTCTTTTAATATTTACATGTATTGTTTTATTTCTTCCTCATTTATATTTATTGTGTCCGGGTCCATGGCTAAATGGTTAGCGTGCTGGCCTTTGGTCACGGGGTCCCGGGTTCGGTTCCCGGCATGGTCGGGGCTTTTAACCATAATTGGTTAATTTCGTTGGCATGGGGGCGGGTGTATGTGTCGTTTTCATCATCATTTGATCCTCATCACGACGCGCAGGTTGCCTGCGGGAGTCAAATCAAAAGACCTGCAACTGGCGAGCCGAAATTGTCCTCGGACACTCCCGGCACTAAAAGCCATACGCCATTTCATTTTTATGTATATTGTGCAATTTGTTCTATTTTTCACGTGAGTGTCAGGTAGTCATCCACTTTTTATAGTGTTTAGGTGTCTTATTTGACCACGTTTTTTATATTTTTATACTGTCTTTATTTGGGCCTCCGTGGCTCAGGCGGCAGCGTGCCGCCCTCTCTCCACTGGGTTCCGTGGTTCAAATCCAGTCACTTTATGTGGGATTTGTTTTGGACAAAGCGGAGGCGGGTCAGGTTTTTCTCCGGGTACTCCGGTTTTCCCTGTCATATTTCATTCCAGCAACACTCTCCAATATCATTTCATTTCATCTGTCATTCATTAATCATTGCCCCAGAGGAGTGCGACAGGCTTCGGCAGCCGGCACCATCCCTATCCTTGCCGCTAGATGAGGGCTTCATTAATTCCATTTCTGACCCACTCGAATGACTGGAAGCAGGCTGTGGATTTTCTTACTTCATTTATTGTATTTTACTTGTTGTAGGTTGAACTTGTAGGATTATATTGGATTTCCTTTCTTTACAGATACCAAATTTGCACATATCCTTGAGAACTATATGAGGACTAGGCTATCCAAAGTCCTGCGTGCTATCAAAACAACATTCCACATCTGGTCAGGCTTATCTCCAGGGCACAGTATAGGAAATTAGACAAGTAGTGATCATGGTCATGGCGGTTCACTCCCGACAGAACGTTGGCCACCACCATGCATGTTTCTTCTATAAGAGTTGGCGCATTTTCGATGTCAAACCTGTGTCCCAGGTTCCGTGTACAGGAAAACCGTCCCTGTTCTTGTATTCTGTGATCATTTTTGTCATTTCTGAAGATATTACTGGAATAAGATACTCTGCTGCATTTTGCGAGTATTATAATTACACATTTCTCCACGCATTGGCGGTGTAGTCTGTTCATGGGATCTTGGACATTCTACGATACATCCACATTTCGATATCATGTATACGGATCAGTAACTAAACCTTGAGTGTCCAACGTATTCCAGTCAAATTATAAACTTGATTCCTGTATTCACTGGTATAATCCGTATTCTGAAATTATAATTCCGGTAGGTAGCATACTGTTTTCCAGTCCTATTGTGAATATTTAATTAACTGCAGGTGGATCCAAATGGGTTATGGTTGATGAATAAACACAAGTGTAATGTCAAAGTAACTGATCGTCTCACGTTCATTATAACCACATTCTACTCTAATCGCACTCACTCTCGAACTTTTTAATAAGTTTCGAAAATATTTTAAAAACTTTGAGCTGGGAAGACTTGGGAGTAAGGAGACGAACAGCTTGACTAAGGGGAATATTCTGAGCTGTCAGTGCAGAGATGGCGTGGAACGATATTGGTAGACGAATAAGCATCTTGACTAGGTGGAATGTTCTGAGCTGTCAGTGAAGAGATGGCATGGAATGACATTAGTAGACGAATGAGCTTGACTAACGGGAATGTTCTGAGCTGTCAGTGCAGAGATGGCGTGGAATGATATTAGTAGACGAACAGCTTGACTAACGGGAATGTTCTGAGCTGTCAGTGCAGAGATGGCGTGCAGTGATATTAGTAGACGAATAAGCTTGACTAACGGGAATGTTCTGAGCTGTCAGTGCCCAGATGGCGTGGAATGATATTAGTAGACGAACAGCTTGACTAACGGGAATGTTCTGAGGTGTCATTGCAGATATGGCGTGGAATGATATTAATAGACGAATAAGCATCTTCACTAGCTGGAATGTTCTGAGCTGTCAGTGCAGAGATGGCATGGAGTGACATTAGTAGACGAATAAGCTTGACTAACGGGAATGTTCTGAGCTGTCAGTGCAGAGATGGCGTGGAATGATATTAGTAGACGAACAGCTTGACTAACGGGAATGTTCTGAGCTCTCAGTGCAGAGATGGCGTGGAATGACATTAGTACACGAACCGCTCGACTAACGAGAATGTTCTGAGCTGTCAGTGCAGAGATGGCGTGGAGTGATATTAGTAGACGAATAAGCTTGAGCGGAGTTTTGAAAAGTAGGAAAGATTATAATATGCAAGAAACTTTTTAATTCAAGCGGACAAATTGGGGGCAAATACTCATTTATATGAAGAAGAGTTAGGGATTGGAATAATTATCAAATGAGATATTTGATAAATTTCCAAATCCATTAGTTAAGAAAAGGATATGTAAACACACGATGCTGAATATGCCACGTGGGTGACAGCCCTAAATGTAGATCAATGTTGATTGATTAATTGATTGATTGATTGGTTGATTGATTGGTTGATTGATTTATTGATTGATTTATTGATTGATTGATTGATTGATTGATCGATTGATTGATTGATTGATTGATTGATTGATTGATTGATTGATTGATTGATTGATTGATTGATTGATTGATTGATTGATTGATTGATTGATTGATTGATTGATTGATTGATTGATTGAACACAATGGTAAAGTATCAAAACAACATCAACAGCTATAATATGGGCTAGTTTCCAGTAGCTAATAATTCATATAGTTTACAAACATAATGGAGAAACTTCTAATCAGGCTTCGGGCCGGGCATTTAAACGTAGTTTGTGCAGATCATTACATCACGTAAACTTAACACTGCGTAGTAATACGGCAATTTAACTGGTTTTAACCAAGACAAAATTAATTATAAATTACGAGTATTTCTACACCTTACCAATGATCAATATGTTCAAATGTGTGTACGAACAAACATAATATATTAATATATTAATATATTAATATATAATATATTAATACTGGTTGCGTTCATGCATTTATATATGCAATATTTTCACCAAGACTACGTTATATACCTACTTAAGGTGACGTGTTCTGAATTCATGTCCTGGTCCTGAGGTCATGCAGCTCTTATATGGTACATCCCCAAAGGAGGCGAGCTACATGTAATTTTGCAACCACATACCAGCCCTCTATCACCCTTAAATTTCTGGCAGTATCGACAACCGCACCTGGTTCTCAGCTAATAGCGGAGGCGATATGAATGTATATTTTAGATCAGAACCTTATTAGATTGAAAACATTGGTGATGTACTTGCGTTATCTAAATGGAATCATGTATTGAGATACAACGTATTGTAGCTCAAATCTCGACTTCATAGTTTCGATTTGTAATAAATCATTACTGAAATTTGAATGGACTCAAGTGAGTAGCTATTAAGGACATGATATGCTATATTTTGTCTTCTCCTAGGTATCGAGATAATAACAACACCGTCAGTAGTTATTAAAGGAAATTGATTACTTTTGTTTGCAGAAAACATTCCAACACGACGTAATTACATCTCTATGGCATGGAGTACCCTCTCGGTGTGACATCAATGACAAAGTTATGATATTCTATAATTTAATTTTCCATTCGTCTGATGACAGACATGCTTCAGTAAAGATAATAAACATCGTAAAATAGGTCAGCAAAAATTAGAATATGAATATCTTCTCGGGACAAAGCAAAGTAGAAACTTATCAAAACGAAAACTCACATCTATCTATATATATATATATGTATAAAGTAGAATGTTGTGCATTTGTCTATCCGTCTGTTCGTTACATAAATCCGTACCGTTCCACCAAGCCGAACAAAATGTAGTATACCTAACTTTTAGGACCCTGCGGGTAACCCCGTCTACAGAAAATATTAACAGTCAGACCCTTTGGCACATTAACATCGGCTAATATGGGCTAAATATAGAGATTTTCGTACAAAGACGAGCCAAAGCTCGTTTTATGCCTCAAGACACGAATGACAATTCTTGGTAAGTACGGGACCGAAAACCATGTTTTATGGCTCTAAAAGCAACCGGTATGGATATATTAGTACCATACCACCCCTGTTTTAGGAATCGGATGAAGAAATGACCAGCCTATCCATGCAACGTCAGCTCAAAGATTCTGCAATAGAATACGGGCCTAGAAGTAAACATTAAAAAAGTACCCGAGCAGATCTGGGCTCTACAGGTGGTGGTGGTGGTGGTGATTATTGTTTTAAGAGGAAGTACAACTAGGCAACCATCCTCTATATAACACTAATCAGAGGGAAAAAGGGAAGGGATCCGACACTTCGAAAAATGAAGATATCGGTCAAAGAAAGACAAGGGCCACGAAGGGCGTGAAAATGAAAGACTCCCTAGCCCTCGCAAACCTAATAGCGTCGGGGTCGGAAAGAACAAGAGTTGACCAAGGGAGGTCGGATAGGATAGATGAAAGTGAGGAGCCTGACACAAGTAAGTGGAAGCAATGCCAGGACTCAGCTAAGGGCCCCGTGGTCGCCAACCCACGCTCCAAAGTTCAGAGTCCCTGGGGCCCCTTTTAGTCGCCTCTTACGACAGGCAGAGGATACCGTGTGTGTTATTCTACCGCCCCCACCCACAGGGGGAACTGGGCTCTACAGCTAGTGATTTGTAAATCTACCTTTTGTTGCATAACAAATAAAACTCGTGATACGAGAAATGAGGATTCAACAGATCCACGCCATGTTTAGTTGGCGACCAATTCTGAATTCCGGTGATCAGTACATTTTCTGAGTATTGTTAAGAACAGAATTAATTAATTCATACATTCGTTCATTCATGCACTGATTTATTGAAAATCCGTTCACCTATACTTCACCAGTGAGAAAGTCTCTAATAATATTCAAAGTTACTCTTTGCGTGTTCAAAGTAAATCTGATTGTAATGTCTTTCATTTCTCAAATATTTACTCCGAAGATGTAATCGAAGTATTTAAAGCGTGAATTCATGGACACTTGTGCCATTTAAATTTCACTATCCCTCCTACAGAACTTCTTGGAAACAATAACAGCAGTCAACGTTAACTGTAGAATTTCTGTTTTTCGTCCGTCAAAAGTATTTCCAGTTGACCGGAAAGTGGACAAAATATTCGACCCATTACAATAGTTCGCTCTTCCTAAAAATTTGATAATTTTAGGCCAAAAAGTATTTTGTTCGTTCTGCATTCCCACAACGAGATAAAACCCTTTCTTATGTCTTGGGACACTGTTCCTACGATTTATTAGACACCACGCGATACGATGATCCATCGCCCAGTCATTAAGACACGCTGGCTGCACAGTGCCCGAAGAGGTCTATGGGTTGTCGGAGACCGGTAGTACCCATAAGACTGATATGATAGCCTTAAAAAATAATACCACTAGATATATCATTGATCCTAGGTTCGGTTTGAAACTCACGCCCAGTGGAATACACGAGAAAAAGAAGATAATTTACGAGCCCTGATTTCTACCGATGTGAATACGGACTGGATAACATCGAAGTCATAGGCCTTATGATTGAGGCAAGCAGAATAATACCCAAGTTGCTTGAAGAATTCCGCCTACTATTCAACCTCCCAGTATTTTTGACGAAGAATGTGGTTTTCAAAGTCGTGGAAGGTTCACTGTCAATAATAAGGCATAATCTATACAGTTATTAGAGTACACAATATATTTTGCCCTCATGGGAGGAAGTGCTTATTCTCTGAAAAAAATTATATAATTATGTCAGCAACCTTAGTCTAGTTTAATAATTGGCCACCGTAATGTGACGGCTAATATAAAAGGTTATTGTCAAGATTAAGTTTGCATTAGACAGAAAGGAGTTCATTCATTTGGTGTATTTCAGCGTTATTAAAGTATATGATAGAGTTCATCATAACATTTGTCTAAGTAACATACGTTAGGTATGTTTCAATCTATTCGTCATCGTTTGAAGAATTTTTGAAAACAGTGGTCTCCATAAAGTAAATGTAAATATCTTGATGCTGGCCTACACTCTGGTGTCTTTTGCAATCTACTATAGGTCCCTTTTATTCTCAAGTTTCTTCGATCTATCGACTAAGGTATGTGTTTTATTCCATGCGGGGCATCAAATACTGCACATGTCAATAATTTATAGAGTTATTACAATTTCCCTATAAATCGTATTAACGTATATATAGGTCAGGAACCTTTTAGTGTAAAAACACTGTTTCCATACTTTTGAAGTCATAATCTTTTACTAGACGAGAACAAGGATACTGGAAAACTTAATCAAACTTATTTCACAGTGCCATTTCATCAGCAATGGCAAGTGAATATGTCGTTATATACCAGAAGAGTGTCAAGAGTTTATTAGTTCATATGAATGTCCATACCATGGCTATAACTTGATCAAGAAAATGTTAGATATTTTTCATCAGTAGAGTGATTATCACTAATTTCATACTCAGTGATCACCTTCAGGATTGCTATTCCAGCCTAACGTATGTACTTTTGAAGCATATTAATCTAATTCAAATCATTTATTCGATATTCTGTTTCACCGGCTTCCAATAATACACCTTACAAAATTAATTGCAAACTGAAAGGCTAAAGAGCGAATAAATGTTATATTATTGAAGAATGGACAATTAAATAAATGAATTGTTGAAACTTCTCCTGCTGGAAGGTTAGACAATACTGACAACAATGAGATAATTGGAATCTATAATTGTACATGTTTTATACCTCACATGCGGGGTTAACAAGTCTATGATGTAAGTTCGAAGCAGGTCAGCCATCAAACGTAGGACAAGAAGAGTCTAATATAATAAACAGGGCGAGTTGGCCGTGTGGTTAGGAGCGCTCAGCTGTGAGCTTGCATCCGGGAGATAGTGGGTTCGAACCCAACTGTCGGCAGCCCTGAAGATGGTTTTCTGTAGTTTCCACTTTTCATACCAGGCAAATACTGGGGCTGTGCCTTAATTAGTGCCTAAGCCGCATCTTTCCAGCTCCTATTCCTTTCCTACCCCATTGTCACCATAAGACCTATCTGTGTCGGTGCGACGTATAGCAGATTGTAAAAAGCAAAACCACCAAAACCAATTAAATAATAAATCATCTACAGCCACTCAGAGTAGAAAATAGGATAATAGGATTAATACTTGGTTGAAACTAGTCCCACACCACACTGTGATGTATAATTAATCACAGAATAAATGATGTATTGATTAGGTGTATCCTTTCTCCTGTTATATTTTAATTGTATCAATACGGACCAAAACGAAGATAATATCACATGATAAGAAGAGATTACTCAGTCACATATGAACCCATATGATTCTCGTCTAAGCCTAGCAGAACAACGGATAAGAAGTAGATTTTAAGAGGACTATTTTCTCTTACACCTGTAGATGATCGATGTGTATTATTACGCGTATAAGAAATGCAATGGAGATAACAAAATGCGGAATGTATGTAAACAGCGAGAAACCAATTACCATTTAAACAACTATCTTGTGGTCAAAATAATGATTTTGCAGAACGATTGAAAGAGGTTGTTTTAGACGAAGTGTCCATTTTCACTTTTCGGAGAATTTCAACGTCAATATTTCTTTTCCACTTATACCACAACAAAGATAACATGCATTTTACAAACGACGTCTTATTTCTTCAACTTTCAAGAAACCAGGGCAGATTAACTTTCTCCGTTGGATGATCAAGTTTACTCATCATATCATATTAATATTTATAAATCACCAGATTTGTTAATTTAATTTTCCCTCAAAAAGAATTTCTCTTGTTGTTCATTGTTGGCCTTCATTATTTTTGACGATGACAATTTTACAAATGGAGCATTCATCATTAATCTTATAACGGTAAATGAATTAGGCACTTTCAACCATTTTATGTATGGCCTACTAGTCTTATAACGTAAATGAATTACGTTCTTTTGTTCAGACCGGCCTACCCCAGCAACTAACTCCCGGGAGAATATTATTAGGTTAGAAATAGGTTTCATAATTCTGTTTCTACATGCGTATACGCACATTTAGACTGCAGGTTCTTTGCGATACATATATTTCCTGTTTTTCAAGAGTATTAACACTGAGTTCTTCTGGTTTTATGAAACTTTGTCATACTTTGTTGAAATGAAATGTCGTATGGCTTGAATTTACCTTGAAAACAATATCCGCCACACATGCCGATGCCTCGATATTATTTGCTACATTCTTACCACAACATCAAATAATTTCAAAGAATATATCATTTAGGTTTATGAATGAAATATTGAAATAATGTTACAAATCGATAAATGGAGAGAAATTGCCATAGATCGGTAGAGAGGGACGGTAACAGATTAAGAGAAAGCAAACTTTGTGTTTCACGTGACAGTCGATACCGTGCTTATAGCCACGGTACATCCTGTTTTACGTGGAATCTGAAGAACAAGGACGTGGTTTTCATCTAAAAGAAACATTATGCATTTCCCAGGCTGGAACTGCGGCCACCTCAGCAAGAAGCCAGTGGCAAAGTCTACCCTCAGTGTAATTAGATTTCTCTAAGGTATAACGATGATACCGAATATGCCAGTACCGTGTATTTAATTATTTCAAGGAAGATCACTACATTTGTTTCTTGGTTGAATAGCCAGCATCTTGGATTTCAGTTCAGAGGGTCCCAGATTCAATTTCCGACCGGTCCAAGGATTTTAAATGTGTATGACCGAGCTCGATAGCTGCAGTCGCTTAAGTGCGGCCAGTATCCAGTATTCGGGACATAGTCGCTTCGAACCCCACTGTCGGCAGCCCTGAAGATGGTTTTCCGTGGTTTCCCATTTTCACACCAGGAAAATGCTGGGTCTGTACCCTAATTAAGCCAACGGTCGCTTCCTTCCCATTCCTAGCCCTTTCCTGTCCCATCGTCGCTATAAGACCCCTCTGTGTTATGATTAATTCCTCTTGCTTGAAGACTGTTTTTCTTTAAAATTTCGTTTTAGTTAAATTTACATTACATACAACACACCACTCTAACAACCACCACAGTAACATATAATAATGAACACATCCCTGTACGTGAGGTTGGGGTCAGGAAGGGCGTCCGTTCGGAAAACTAGGTAAAATACACAGCAAGTGCCGATCCCAATAAATTAGGGGAACACCAGGAAAAGGAGGAAGACGAAAGGAGATTATTAAATAGTCGTGACAGGAGCTTGATGGAAATTAAGAAACGAATTTTAACATGAACTGCAGGAAATGCTGAGGTGAAGTACTGCAAAGAACTAGTCACCAATTCCTTATTACTGTATGCAATAATAAGATATAAATAAATAAAATATTAATGTTGATAATCGTTACCTTCATAGAAAAAAGTTCCGCTCTAATATGAACAGCCAATGCAGTACGTTATTTACTGTAAAATGAATATTTTCTTACACAGCTGCCATTTGATAGCAACGACATAAAATAACATTTGTACAGATGAATATCGAGGAGTAGTTTTATAGCTGTACTCAATATGGAGAAATGCGATTAAACTTTATATTGCAAAGGAGTGTTTGATGAAGATATTCGATTGCCTCTTGATAACAGTTGATAGCACTGAATTAATACAAAAGTAAAATATACATATTGAAGCGCGGCAATAGTAAGTTTCATCAAAATCCAATTATAAGTTAAATAAGAAAAATAAACAGACACACAAAGAGAGAGACGGAAAGAGAGAGAGAGAGAGATGAAACACGTATAGTAGTAAAATTCAGCTCATCAAAATGTAAGTGAAAAATTCACTTCAAAATCCAGAAAAATTAAAAAATTAAAAAATTAAAATGAAAATGAAAACCTTTTTACAATATGTCTATAATTGTTATTTTAATTGAGAATTATCTGTTGAAAAGGTGCTATTTTAACCTTAATAAAGTTGTGGGAAAAACACAAGAAACGTAAAATAAAAGATACGTGGAACGTACCCATGATCGAGTTTTGTACAACTTTTAAGGAATTACATATTTCTGTTCTCGATGTCTCATGGCAATCGATAATATTCAACTACAGTAATGCATGTGGACGAAATACTGATTTATATTTTGGAAGTGGAAATAGCACCTCCTCAATTGAATCAGAAAAAATAGTTGGACTGCGAAGTTTAAATGAAGAATAAGTGTTTAATGATATGAACTTTTTCAATTTATATCTAAGGAATAGCCTAGTATTTTATATTATAGAAGTGATTCACGTGGATAGTAATATGAAAGTCGTGGAGTACAAATTGAGTTTATAAATCACTGGGTTTACGTAAGCTAGTTAAGACAGCCTGATCTAGAAATAGCGCGTGAATGACGTACGTGAATATTCAATAATAATGTTCAATTTGTGGAGTTGCGAGTACATAAAGAACGGGAGATGAAGTCGTTATATAACTCAATAAAGATAATTTTTACCAATTTTTTGAGAAGCAAATAGATAGTAATTTCGCCGTCTATTAACCTAAGAAACTTAATTTTATGACAAATTAGATGTAGTACCCGTTGCTGGTGGCTTGATTGAACAATTCAAGATCGTAAAGTTAGCAAGAAAAGTTAATTAAACAACATTATATTGAAATGAAAAGTTTTGTTATACTGTATCTCTTGGTATGTTCGTGATCAAGAAATAACGTACGAACTTAACAGTAAGATAATTTTTAAATGCCTGCTTCTTTGTCAGTACACAGATAGGAGGAAGTTTGTAAAAAAAAGTGTAATAAATGCTAATACTTTTACATTATTTGTATGCAAAAACTAACAAAACAACACGTGAAATAAAACAACATCTATATAAATAAAATTGTAGGGGGTCCGCTGTCTGTAATTTCTTTTGTTTTGCCAATTTTTCAGATATTTATCCGTTTTAGGTCAACTCAAGACCGAATCGGTGGTTTTTACGTTTCGTGTCTGTTTGTCTGTTTGTCTGTTTGTCTGTCTGTCTGTTCCAACATCACGTCGAAACGGCTGGATAGATCTCAATCAAACTTCATATTTAGGGTATACTCATCCCGGGGAAGGTTTCGGTGTGCATATCGTTTTAAAATCTTTGAATACAGGGGGGTTTACAGGAAAACCAGAATGGTATTTCCACCATCACGTCGAAACGGCTGGATAGATCTCAACCAAACTTCATATTTAGAGTATACTCATCCCGGGGAAGGTTTCGATATGCATATCATTTTAAAATCTTAGAATAGACGGGGGTTTATAGGAAAACCAGAATAGTTTTTCCACCATCACGTCGAAACGGCTGGATAGATCACAACCAAACTTCATATTTAGATTACACTCATCCCGGGGAAGGTTTCGATATGCATATCATTTTAAAATCTTTGAATAGACGAGGGGTTTATAGGAAAACCTGAATGGTTTTTCCACCATCACTTCAAAACGGTTGGATAGATCTCAACCAAACTTCATATTTAGAGTATACTCATCCCGGGGAAGGTTTCGATATGCATATCATTTTAAAATCTTAGAATAGACGGGGGTTTATAGGAAAACCAGAATAGTTTTTGCACCATCACGTCGAAACAGCTGAATAGATCTCAACCAAACTTCATATTTGGACTATACTCATCCCGGGAAAGGTCCCGATATGCATATTATTTTAAGATCTTTGAATAGACGGGGGTTTTATAGGAAAACTAGAATGGTTTTTCCGCTATCACTTCGAAACGGCTGGATAGATCACAACAAAACTTCACATTTAGAGTATACTTATCCAGGGGAAGGTTTCGATATGCATATCATTTTAAAATCTTTGAATAGACGGGGGTTTATAGGAAAACCAGAATGGTTTTCCTCCATTTTCTCTTGTACTATTGATTTTGTGTAAACTTAGTTTACCGTACGTGAAACGTCTCTTCATTATAAACAACTTTCGTTATATTCATAATTTACCTTACTCTTCACATGACGGAGAAATTTACTATTTTCCGCTGGTATCATGCTCTGCATTGAGTGACCGACAGACCGACAACGAACCTACAGGTTACCATGGCAACGTCTCTGACTGCATGCCAGCAGAGAAGTAACGTATTGCCATTTTCCTCATCATGCTTTTAAATTCGTGGTTGTTCCTTGGGTAGAAGGAAAGAGGGGCGTCAATCGGCCTATCTTCGGGATATTGGCGGAATATCGTTGGATGTTATAACCGCCCTCTAATAGAATAAGTAATAACACCATTAGTCATCTTCTTATTATTTGTTCACCTACGAATCACTGGCCCTACATTTCTCCTCTGTTACCGCTTTATTATATCCATAACTCACACTAGCATAATTTATTGAGGGGCATTTTATTTTCCAATACATTAACTTGGCATTTACATATTTGTCGTTATCCGGCTGTCCTCAGTTATAATCCATTTTCTATTACTTTCAACTTTATTAACTGTATTATTTTCTTCCTTAATTACGCCGTATGTACGCGAGTGCTACAAACTACTGGATGTATTTCCACCAAGACTCATATTTAGAATACACCTGTCCTTGATAGGTTTTGGGCAAATATTGTTTCTAAATCCCTGAACTGACTGGGGGTTTATACGAAACCGAAACAGTGATTTTGCACTTCCACAAAATATACAAAATCCAAACTTAATGGAAATCTACCTACCATGGTAGAAATTAATTTCTAAACCTTTTTCCTCATGTGCATCATTTCGATACGAGGATTACTAAGGGAGATATCATTAACGGACCGTTTTTCTGTACAAGTCCCATCGGACTTAACTCACGAGCGGGTGCGTGTAAAGCGTATTCCTTACAACTTGAAAACTACTGAAGACATTCGAACCAAACTTTGTATTTAGCATCCACCTGTCCAAAGGTAGGTTTTAAACGTAAATAACATTTCATGTTTCGGAATGGACTGGCAGTTTAAAGGGAACCGAAATGGTGATTTTACTCTTCCACAATATAGGGCCTATACAGAACAAGACCAACCTGACTGGAAATCAACCAAACGTGATAGAATTCCACCTCTAAACCTTTTTTTTTCATGTGCATTGTTTCGTCAGGAGGATTAATAAGGGAGATGTCATGAATGGTCAGTTTTGCAGGTTAAGTCCAGCGGACATAGCCCAAAAGGTGTTTTACATGGAGCAGATTCCTTATCTATATACACTGACTGACAGAGCAAATGCAACACCAAGAAGGAGTGGTCAGAACTTTAAGCCAACTGCAGGGTCGACTGACGTCACTGAGGTATGCTCATGATGTGAAATGCGCCGCTGTGCTGCGCACGTAGCGAACGATAAATGGGACACGGCGTTGGCGAATGGCCCACTTCGTACCGTGATTTCTCAGCCGACAGTCATTGTAGAACGTGTTGTCGTGTGCCACAGGACACGTGTATAGCTAAGAATGCCAGGCCGCCGTCAACGGAGGCATTTCCAGCAGACAGACGACTTTACGAGGGGTATGGTGATCGGGCTGAGAAGGGCAGGTTGGTCGCTTCGTCAAATCGCAGCCGATACCCATAGGGATGTGTCCACGGTTCAGCGCCTGTGGCGAAGATGGTTGGCGCAGGGACATGTGGCACGTGCGAGGGGTCCAGGCGCAGCCCGAGTGACGTCAGCACGCGAGGATCGGCGCATCCGCCGCCAAGCGGTGGCAGCCCCGCACGCCACGTTAACCGCCATTCTTCAGCATGTGCAAGACACCCTGGCTGTTCCAATATCGACCAGAACAATTTCCCGTCGATTGGTTGAAGGAGGCCTGCACTCCCGGCGTCCGCTCAGAAGACTACCATTGACTCCACAGCATAGACGTGCACGCCTGGCATGGTGCCGGGCTAGAGCGACTTGGATGAGGGAATGGCGGAACGTCGTGTTCTGCGATGAGTCACGCTTCTGTTCTGTCAGTGATAGTCACGGCAGACGAGTGTGGCGTCGGCGTGGAGAAAGGTCAAATCCGGCCGTAACTGTGGAGCGCTCTACCGCTAGACAACGCTGCATCATGGTTTGGGGCGCTATTGCGTATGATTCCACGTCACCTCTAGTGCGTATTCAAGGCACGTTAAATGCCCACCGCTACGTGCAGCATGTGCTGCGGCCGTTGGCACTCCGGTACCTTCAGGGGCTGCCCAATGCTCTGTTTCAGCAGGATAATGCCCGCCCACACACTGCTCGCATCTCCCAACAGGCTCTACGAGGTGTACTTACGTGGCCAGCGTACTCTCCGGATCTCTCACCAATCGAACAGGTGTGGGATCTCATTGGACGCCGTTTGCAAACTCTGCCCCAGCCTCGTACGGACGACCAGCTGTGGCAAATGGTTGACAGAGAATGGAGAACCATCCCTCAGGACACCATCCGCACTCTTATTGACTTTGTACCTCGACGTGTTTCTGCGTGCATCGCCGCTCGCGGTGGTCCTACATCCTACTGAGTCGATGCCGTGCGCAGTGTGTAACCTGCATATCGGTCTGAAATAAACATCAATTATTCGTCCGTGCCGTCTCTGTTTTTTCCCCAACTTTCATCCCTTTCGAACCACTCCTCCTTGGTGTTGCATTTGCTCTGTCAGTCAGCGTAAATCAAATCGTAACGACTGTGTGCCTCTACACTGACTATTTTGGCGAAATTTTCGTACAGCTTTCCGTTTAAGGGGTAATAATGACCATCTCCATAATTTTAGGTTTAGTTACCTGGAAGTCCTAATTTTTACCCGCCTCGCCCAAAATCCAGATTGCGGCATAATCTGCCAGAAGAAAAAGAAGATAATTGAAATTTGACAAAATTATACGTTTTAGCCTGTAACGAACGGAAAACATCCAAGATCATTAAATTTTTAACTTTTTATCCCCGAAGAATATCGAAATTTGCAGGCAATTTTAATGATGGTGCAGACCTTCGGAAATTCCTATCACATAACGGATTACACAATCTCCGTTCAATTTGGAGTGATCTACGACCTTGGTCTTATGACTTTTTGCCGTATCTCTATCCCTTTTACGTTTAATTTTTCTCTATTAATCGATGTTAAGTCAATTTGGACTTTTCACATGCATAATTCATACTTTCAATTACTTATATCAAATACAGAATCATCAAACTCTTCACGAAAATTGGCCCACCCAGTAGCCATATATGAGCCAAATGCTATGTATGTAGCTGTCACATAATTATCCGAAAAGTAATGTAATGTGAGATAATCTTACAAACCCTTTATCCTGTTCCACGTTTCTAACTCAATCTGACCCAAGAATAAATGACATATCATAGGACCAGCCATTTAGGCCACTAAATCCGGCGTGTCTTATGGTATAATCCTTTGTCGATATGACGTACGTTTAGTAGCAGTGATCTGTAAATGAAGGTCTTCAATATTGTAAACACGCATATACTTTCGAATGCCGATCTATATATATTCACTGATGTCGATTTTTAGCGATCGAGAAAGGGTGGGTCTGCTATTGTAATCAGTACTCCCCACACCGACTTTGACTGGCAGTACGAAAGGGTTCCTTCTCCAACTCCTGTTTAACTGTCATTAGTAAGGAAGGCCTACAATTGTAATGAATAGTTCCCTTCTCGATTTGACTTGCAGAAGGCAAGTGAACATGCAGTTTTGTTTAAAACTCCCCTACCCGATTGTGTTTGGCAGTAGGCAAGGGTGCCCGCCATTATAAAGAAATGTCCTCATCTAAAATGTGACTGTCATTAGGCATAGTGGCCTGCTATTTTGATGGAAACTCACCAGTTTGGTGTGACTGGCAGTAAGCTGGCTGGCAGTAGGAAAATGGGCCTGGCATTATAATGATAACTGCACAACTCAATTTCGAGTGATAGTAGGGTAATTGCCTGCCATTATAATAGAAACTCCTCAACTGTAATCCATCTGGAAGTAGGAAAGGGGGGCTGCCATTTTAACGAAAATCCACAAATCGATTCTGTCCGCGTAGTAGGCAATGGGGCCTGCAATTATTATGTAAACTTCCCAACTCGATTGTGAATGCCAGTAGGCAAGTGAGCCTGCCGTTATATCACAAATCCGTAACAAACACTTTACATTGGAAACAACGTACGGGGACCTCCCCATGCTCTTTCTCGGATAACGCTAAGAGACATGCAATTTTAAAACAATCTTATTTACTGCATGTACACTATTTACTTCGATATTCGAATACAATGTAGAATACCGTAGCGAAGCACGGGTACATTCGCTAGTATATTATATTTTTTTCAACATCCATTTTGTAGAATTCCCGGCAGGGTCGGGAATTTTAACAATCATTGGTTAATTTCTCTGGCACGGGGGCTGGGTGTAGGCCTATGTGCCGTCATCATCATTTCATCCTCATCACGACGGGCAGATCGCCTACGGGTGTCGTATCAAAAGATGTACACCTGGTGAGCCGAACATGTCCTCGGACACTCCCGGCATTAAAAGCCATGCGCCATTTCATTTCGTAGAATCTTCAAAATCCTATGGGTAGACAATCAATGAGGAAATCATGTGAAGTATTAACCAAACAAAACCCCATGACGATACAGCCCTGATGGACTATATGGGTTCGAGTAGACCGTAGGGTGTGCGACTCAACGCCGAATATTGGGCAAAGGTAAATAATCCACAATCAGAAGGGGTCAACAGATTCAGTGTGAGAAGTCTCTTTATTGGGTGACGATCCTCCAGGGTAGGAAATACCACTGAAATCCAGCAGGCAATGTGTGTTCTCCAGGATAGGCCCGGCTGCAAATGGCGTCACTTCTCTAGGTTAAGGGTGGACTCATTTAAACCTGACAGTTAGGCATAAAATGCCTTTGAGTTTGGAGAAAGTGCACCGCAATCTATATATATAAAACTAGCAAGATACCCGTGCTTCGCTACGGTATTATACTGAAATTTACAATTGAATGCTTATTGTTTTAGATATATAATCCGCCGCAATTCGCGATCTGACTCGTTTTCTAATAGATTGCGGTATGTTTCCTCCCATTTTTCAATCTTTGTTTCCAGCAATCGATTTCGTACTTCCCGGGCTAGGTCCAGATATTCCACCCGGTCAGGTGGGTCCCTAAATCTTTGCCATCTTTTCCTATAAGCTTTTTTAATATGGATCAAATCCTTCAGGAGATCCGGCGTGGTGTCGTCTTGGGTGCCTTGGCGGTACTGAACCCGCGGCCGGACTGCATTCTTAGTCATTACCCTTCCAGGACCCGTTTCCAGGGTGGTCCGCACATTTGACAACGGTCCAGAACATTATTATTATTATTATTATTATTATTATTATTATTATTATTATTATTATTATTATTATTATTATTATTATTATTATTATTATTATTAAAAGATGTTCTGGACCCCACAGCAAGATGCAAGACCGCTACTTGGCGGTAAATTACATTTTGCTGCCAGTGTCATTGTTACAATGTGACCAGCACCATCGTCGCGCGTAGGCAAGTGTGCGGGATTTCTGACGATACCATTGACATACTTCCGTGCATTATTGACCTTATTATAGAGGTGAACAATTTGACGGTCCATATCATTCCTATCGTTTATTTCAAATGTGTTTAAATTTTTATTTATATGCCAGGAGAATCTACTGTAATCTAAGAACGTTCTCCGAATAAAAAGATGGCTGTTGAAAACGAACCCAGGAATGATTAAAAATGATCGGTTAATGAACAGAATAAGTACATCGAAACTATATAGCCTGTTTCCAGTCATTCGACAGGGTCAGGCATGGAATGAATAAAGCTCACCTCCTTTTACACCCCACCGCCGGTAACTTTATTTACCCCCCTCCCCCCAAAAAATTAATAGATGGCGTGTTTCTTTACGTTTAAAGGAGATTCCAAACACCAATGTTCACTCTGTTACCTTCAGTTTTGAGATATAAGTATCCCCATAAAAATAAATAACTTTCACTTCATTCCCCCCCCCCCCGTAAGTGATTTTTCCGGCTAAAAATACTTGTTTCTTTAATAGTAAAGGATCTTCTAAATAGCAATTATCCCGACTCTAACTTCTTCAGTTTTTTATTTATGTGTCTTCATGAAGGGAATTCAACTCCTTTTCACTCCCGCTCCCCAAGATGGTTCCCCGCCAAACAAATTTAGATTTTATTAGATGTATGTATTCTCATGCAATTAAGTCAATTAATTTTTCAATTCTTCCCCCCCCCCTCATTCATTGGATTTTCCAAGAATACGTGTGTCTTTACTTTTAAAGCAGATTCCAAATGTCTAATTTCACGTCTGTAATATCTTCATTTTTGAGATATCAGTAGCCTAATTAAAAGAATCCAACACCATTTTCAGTCACTTTTACCCCCCCCCCCACTTCCATCCAAATGGTATTTCCGAAAGCTAAAAATACACGTTTCTTTATAATAGAGATAAAAAATACCCTTGTTCACTTTTGTAACGTGTTAAGTTTTTGAGATATACTGTAGAAATTCTGTTTTTAAAATTTCACCCCTTTTTAGTTCCCCTTAAGTGGAGTTTCCAAAAACAAATCACCTATGTTTCTTTACATTTACAGGAGATTCCAAATACCCACTTTTTACGTCTGTAACATTTTACGTTTCTCAGATATTCTGTCGATATAGTCTTTCAAAAAATTCACCCCAGTTTGTCACTCCTGTTTAACCGCTATTAATTGGATTTTCCAAAAACAATAAATACGTGTTTCTTTATTTCTAAAGGAGCTCCCATATACAAATTTTCAGTTCTATAATATCTTCAGTTTCTGAGATATATGTATCCTCATTAAAGGCCTTCAACCCATTATTCACCCTCTTACACCCCTCCTATTGGGATTTAAAGAAGGCAAAAAATACGTGTTCTTGTATTTTTAAAGGAGATTCTAAATACCAATTTTTTGCATCTGTAAACCTTTAAAATTTTAAGATGTAGACACACTCATTTTAAAAATTCACTCCCCTTTTCACCCCCTATTATTTGGATTTTCCAAAAACGAAAAAATACGTGTTTATTTTTAAAGTAGATCCGAAATACCAATTTTCAGGTCTGTAATATCTTCAGGTTCTAAAATATAAGTAGCCTCATTAAAGGCATTCAACCGCTTTTTCGCCCTTTTCCACCCTTCCTATAGGGATCTTCCGAAAACAAAAAATACGTGTTTCTTTGTTTTAATGAAGATTCTATGTACCAATTTTTACATCTGTAAACTTTAAAAGTATTGAGATATAGATGCACTCATTTTAAAAATTCACCCCATTTTCACCCTCTCATTAATTGGATTTACCAAAAACAAAAAATACGACGTGTTTCTTTATTTTTAAAAGAGATCAAAAGTACCAATTTTCATGTCTGTAATATCTTCAGTTTCTGAGATATAAGTACCGGTATCTGATTAAAGGCATTCAACCCCTTTTTCACACTTTTTCGCCCCTCCTATTGGGATTTTCTGAAAACAAAAAAAATACGTGTTTCTTTATTTTTAAAGAAGATTCTAAATACCAATTTTTACATTTGTAAACTTTAAAAGTTTTGAGTTATAGATAACTCATTTTAGAATTTCACCCCCCTTTTCAGCACCTTAGGGACGGAATATCCAAAAATCCTCTCTTAGCGAGCGCTTACATCTTAGTATGAATATATCCCCAAAATTTCATTTCTTTATGTCCAGTAGTTTTGGCTCTGCGATGATGAATCAGTCAGTCAGTCAGTCAGTCAGTCAGTCAGTCAGTCAGTCAGTCAGTCAGTCAGTCAGGACAAGTTATCTATATATATATAAAATAACTTGTCCTGACTGACTGACTGATTCATCATCGCCGAGCCAAAACTACTGGACATAAAGAAATGAAACTTTGGGGATACATTTATATTAAGAAATAGGTGCTCGCTAAGAGAGGATTTTTGGATATTCGGTCGCTAAGGGGGTGAAAAAGGGGGGTGAAATTGTAAAATGAGTGTATCTATATCTCAAAACTTTAAAAGTTTACAGATGTAAAAATTGGTATTTAGAATCTTCCTTAAAAATAAGGAAACACGTATTTTTTTGTTTTCGGAAAATACCAATAGGAGGGGTGAAAATGGGTGAAAAAGTGGTTGAATGCCTTTAATCAGGATACCGGTACGTATATCTCAGAAACTGAAGATATTACAGACCTGAAAATTGGTACTTTCGATCTCTCTTAAAAATAAAGAAACACGTATTTTTTGTTTTTGGAAAATCCAATTAATGGGAGGGTAAAAAGGGGGGTGAATTTTTAAAATGAGTTTATCTATATCTCAAAACTTTTAAAGTTTACAGATATAAAAATTGGTATTTAGAATCTTCATTAATAATAAAAAATCACGTATTTTTTATTTTCGGAAAATCCCAATAGGAGGGGTGAAAAGGGGTGAAAATGGGTTGAATGCCTTTAATGAGGATACTTATATCTCAGAAACTGAATATATTACAGACGTGAATTTTAGTGTTTGGGATCTCCTTCAAAAATAAGGAAACACGTATTTTTTGTTTTTGGAAAATCCAATTAATGGGGGGGGGATGAAAAGGGGGTGAATTTTTAAAATGAGTGTATCTATATCTCAAAACTTTTAAAGTTTATAGGTGTAAAATATGGTATTTAGAATCTCCTTTAAAAATAAAGAAACACGTATTTTTTATTTTCGGAAATCCCGATAGGAAGGGTGGAAAAAGGGTGAAAAAAGGGTTGAATGCCTTTAATGTGGCTACTTATATTTCAGAACCTGAAGATATTTCAGACCCGAGAATTGGTATTGGGGATCCACTTTAAAAATAAGGAAACAAGTATTTTTTCGTTTCTGGAAAATCCAAATAATGGGGGTGAAAAGTGGGGTGAATTTTTAAAATGAGTGTGTCTATATCTTAAGACTTTAAAAGTTTACAGATGTAAAAATTGGTATTTAGAATCTGCTTTAAAAAGAAAGGAACAGTTTATTTTTTGTTTTCGGAAAATCCCAATAGGAGGGGTGAAACAGGGGTTGAATGCCTTTAATGAGGATACTTAAATCTCAGAAACTGAATATATTACAGACCTGAAAATTGGTATTTGAGATCTCCTTTCAAAATAAACAAACTTTTTTTTTGCTTTTGGAAAATCCAATTAATGGGGGATGACAAGGGGGGGGGGTTAATTTTTATACAGTATATCTCAAAAACTTAACATGTTACAGAAGTGAAAATGGTATTTTTATCTCTGTTAAAAATAAAGAAACGTGTATTTTTAGTTTTCGGAAATACCACTTGGGTGTAGACTGAAAATGGTGTTGAATTATTTTAATTAGGCTACTGTTATCTCAAAAATGAAGTTGTTACAGACGTGAAATTTGATATTTGGAATCTGCTTTAAAAGTAAAGAAACAGCTATTGTCGTAAAATCAATTAATGCGGGGGGGAGGGGAGATGAAAGAATTTAAAATTAATTGACTTAATTGTATGAGAATACTTACATCTAATAAAAACTAAAGTTGTTAGGGCCTACAGACGTGAAAATTGGTATTTGGTTCTCCTTTAAAAACGAAGAAAAACCCGTTTAGGGGGGGGGAATCATCTTGGGGAGCGGGAGTGAAAAGGAATTGAATTCCTTTCATGAGGACACATAAATCAAAAACTGAAGAAGTTAGAGTCGTGATAATTGGTATTTAGACGATCCTTTTCTATTAGAGAAACAAGTAATTTTGCCGGAAAATTCGCTTGGGGGGAGGGAGGAGTGTGTAAGTGAAAAAAGTGAATTATTTTTATCTCAAAACTAAAGGTAATAGACGTGAACATTGGTGTTTGGAATCTTCTTTAAACACAAAGAAACACGCCTTCTTTTAGTTTTTTTTGGGGGGGGGGGGGTGTGTAAATCAACTTAACGGCGGTGGGGTTTAAACTGAGGTGAGACCAATTGATTTTACTGTTCATAATGTATTTATAAGGAGCCTCCGTTGCTCAGGCGGCATCGCGCCGGCCTCTCACAGCTGGGTTCCGTGGTTGAAATCCTGGTCTCTACATGTGACATTCGTGCTGGACAAAACGGAGGCAGGACAGGTTTCTCCTGTCACCATTCATTCCAGCAACACTGTCCCATATCATTTCATTTTATTTGTCATTCATTAATCATTGCCCCAGAGGAGTGCGACAGGTTTCGGCAGCCGGCACAATTCCTGTTGTCGCCGCTAGATGGGGGCTTTATTCATTCCATTCCTGACCCTGTGGAATGACTGGAAACAGGCTGTAGATTTTCGATGTACTTATTCTGATCATAAACCGATCATTTTTAATCTTTCCTGGGTTCGTTTTCAAGAGCCATCTTTTCCTTCGGAGAACGTTCTTAGATTACAGTAGATTCTCCTGGCATATAAATAAAAATTTTAACACATTTGAAATAACCGATAGGAATGCGATTGACCGTCCTATTGTTCACCTCTATAATAAGATCAATAATGCACGGAAGTATGCCATTCGTATCGCCAGAAATCCCGCACACTTGCCTACGCGCGACAATGGTGCTGCTCATATTCTCAACAATGACAATGGCAGCACATGTAATTTACCGCCAAGTAGCGGTCTTGCATCTTGCTGTGGGGTCCAGAACATAATAATAATAATGATGATAATAATAATAATAATAATAATAATAATAATAATAATAATAATAATAATAATAATAATAATAATAATAATAATAATAATAATAATAATAATAATAATAATAATAATAATGTTCTGGACCGTCGTCAAATGTGCGGACCGCGCTGGAAACGGGTCCTGGACGGGTAATGACTAAGAATGCAGTCCGACCGCGGGTTCAGTACCGCCAATGCACCCAAGACGACACCACGCCGGATCTCCTGAAGGATTTGATATATATCAAAAATGCTTTTAGGAAAAGATAGCAAAGATTTAGGGACCCAACTGGCCGGGTGGATTATCTGGACTTAGACCGAGAAGTACGAAATCGATTGCTGGAAAGAAAGATTGAAGGATGGGAGGAAACTTGCCGTAATCTATTAGAAAACGAGTCAGATCGCGAATTTTGGCGGATTCCCTCAGAGAACGAGTCAGATCGCGAATTTCAGCGGATTATATATAAAACAATAAGCATTCAATTATAAATTTCAGTATAATACCGTAGCGAAGCACGGGTATCTTGCTAGTTTTATATATATAGATAACTTATCCTGACTGACTGATTCATCATCGCCGAGCCAAAACTACTGGACATAATGAAATTAAAGTTTGGGAATACATTCATATCAAGATGTAGGTGCTCGCTAAGAGAGGATTTTTTGATATTCGATCGCTAAGGGGGTAAACAGGGGGGGGGGTGAAATTTTAAAATGATTGTATCTATATCTCAAAACTTTAATAGTTTACAGATGTAAAAATTAGTATTTAGAATCGTCTTTAAAAATAAGGAAACACGTATTTTTTGTTTTCATAAAATAGCAATAGGAGGGGTGAAAAAGGGTGATAAAGTGGTTGAATGCCTTTAATCAGGATACCGGTACTTATATCTCAGAAACTGAACATACTACAGACCTGAAAATTTGTACTTTTGATCCCTTCTAAAAATAAAGAAACACGTATTTTTTATTTTTGGAAAATCCAATTAATGGGAGGGTGAAAAGGGGGGTGAATTTTTGAAATGAGTGTATCTATATCTTAAAACTTTGAAAGTTTACAGATGTAAACATTGGTATTTAGAATCTTAATAAAAAATAAAGAAACACGTATTTTGTTGTTTTCGGAAAATCCCATTAACAGGGGTGAAAACGGGGGAAAAACGGGTTGAATGCCTTTCAAGAGGATACTCATATCTCAGAAACTTAAGATATTACAGACCTGAAAATTGGTGTTTGGGATCTCCTTTAAAAATAAAGAAACACGTATTTTTTGGTTATGGGAAAATACAATTAATGGGGGGGGGGTGAAAAGGGGGTAAATTTTTAAAATGAGTGTATCTATATCTCAAAACGTTTGAAGATTATAGATGTAAAAATTGGTATTTAGAATCTCCCTCAGAAATAAAGATGCACGTACTTTTTTGTTTTCGGAAAATCCTTATACAGTAATAAGAGCGGAAAAGGGTAAAAAATGGGTTGAATGCCATTAATGAGGATACATATTGAACCCTTTGGTCCATATTGAGGGATACCTACCTTTCTTACCTATCAGCAAAGTTCATGAGATCTGTCTCTTGGGTCGTATCGGGTTCTTCGTCACTTGCTGAGGTAAAGGTAGGGTTCAGTAATTCTAATTTATCTACTGGAATGAAAGGTCTGTTTAAAAGATTCCTATTTATTCAGGAAATTCTGAAGCAATCTGATATGTCAACGGTATCATAGAAGTCAATTGTGTCCACTGGACACCACAATCATTTTTACATAAAGGTCAGAACACTGGTGTGAGACTTTAACGTAACTGCCTGATGGGCATTCTTACTAGAAACCATTGTCTCAATTATGAATTATTTAAGAAAGGAAAGTCTGAAAATCCTTAAATTCGGCTTCCATGTGAGACCACATGTACCATCATAGTGATTCGTTATGGTCCAGCCCTCGTAACACGAACTCTGGACTCTGGGTATAATTAAGGCCGTCCAATCGGTGTGTGCCACACAGTGGTTCTACGGCATGGACCCTTAATTGAATCGATGTGACCTGCGTCTATGTCATGGACCGGCATCTACTCTTCTAAGTTACTTTAAAGTCATTGTGGATGATGACCGCAAGGAAATGGAGCTACAATGGCATATGGCCCTAATCTAAGTCACTGAGGTTGATGACCCCCTGACCATCCAAGTTTCTAGGCTGAAGGCTAAACACAATTAAGTTACATTGGTTAATGACCAAAGTTTCCACTTTACTATCCCCAGCACATTCACTGCTTAATCAATCAAAGTTCAATAATTACAACAATAGCAATGCTCACAAACTGTGTGGCAGTAAAATCCATTTTTTTCGGATATGTCCCCTTAATCGTTACTTTACATTTAAATATTCCCCAGAAAACAAACTAAAATTTCCAGAATGCATCTCCAAGTTATTCGCTTGATTAAAGTTATTTCAAAATGCGGTTTCACTGAATTTAATAATTAAATAAATTTAAATGATTTAACGAAATGTTAAAGAACAGTAAATTTTATCTCCGCGGACTCTGGTTTCTTTACAAATTCCTACGCAGCTGTGATGTGAATTCAATCTTGTGATATTTATCTGGCTGGAAAAGAATTGTTACATAATTCATGTCCAGTTATATATCTTGTCTCATGATCTCACACTTTAAAACCTAATCTAGTCCTAACCGTTATTAACACTTGGATATCCTAATAATCTAAGTACAAACCAAACAACTCGCCATATAATTACGATATCATATCTCGTCATACCATTTATGAATTTTGCACACCCCTCACAGACAAACCAATCATCACAACCATCGCTCTATATTTTGGACAACCCTGAATTTGGTTACTCTGTTCCTTCCTTATACTCGAAGTTCATGGTTTCAAATGTTCATTACGTCCCCAATTAAACAAATTTTACAGTATTCCACTTTGCTCAGATTATTACCGGCTATGAATTTCAACTAAATCCAGCATTTTAACGTTCTCCCCGGAATTGAGAATACAATCTCAATTCCACGCCTGTCCCGTTATCACATGGTGTTCTCAACTGAGGCCTCTCGTCCCCAAGTTCGCTTGGCAGTAACATGAAACACCTGGTTTGTTCCAGTTGACTGGCTTCTCAAAATGCTCACCTTTAAACTCTGCCGACATAATTAAACAAATACGATACTCTAACCAGCAAAAATGCACAGATTATGCTTCAAGATGCCCACACTAATTATACGCGTCGCCAATTAATACCGCTATGGATTTCTATGTATTTCTTTCCATTCTTAACATTATAAAATATTCCTCGGGCTCTCATGTCCCGGCTTCAATGGCTGATTCACACATCTCATCTCAACAAAACTAACCTCTGCTTCCCAGCTTCACAATTATCATCGACAAAGAACTGGAATAAAATCCTTACTAGAAATCTCGACGTCTAATATCGCACAATGCATTAATCATGAATAACTTCGCATGAAGGATATCGTATTTAATAACTTGATTTTTACGAAAAATGACTGAAACATTCTACTAGATCTTTTTATTGTCAGTCAGACACAGTTTAAAATGGGCCTAGAAAAACGTTTCTCTCCGTGGCCAAATTCATCACCCTAGATTCTCACCCTACAGCGCGCTTCCACTCGATTGAAAATGAGTAACCATGGATTCCTACATTATTAACGTCAAATTGCAGACAGAAAAATTTTACGTCGAATGAACATCTTAATTTGACATCACAAAATATAGGCAGTACACTCACACGGATGACGATCTATATTGGACGTGATATCACTTCGAAACCCTATTCAATAACTTTTACAACATTATACGGCACTCGCAAGACTTCAAAATTTTTATCCAAGTGGAAAATAGAACAAATGACTCTTTTAGTCGTATTCTCACATTTACAAAACTTAGTAGGGGTGACCACTGCGTCGTATATCCCCATTCAAATACACTTTTACAGATCATGAAACAAGATATAATAGGTAGTAAGATGGAAAGTCACATTACCTTATGTAGTCACCCCATTGTTCGTCATAGGGCTCACCTGCGACCCTGGCATTTTATTTAGCCATTTTTACATTCATGGCTTTCCATATTATTATATTTCTTCAGGTTTCCTGGAATAAAGCATTACAAAAAGAAAATACCCTTCACTTGTTTGCTGAGCGCACACGATGGACTATAATTATTTCCGCACACGAATTACTTAATCAGATTAGAATTTATTCAGTACTTTGACCGTCCTATCTGGTACAATTATTTCACTCCTCATGGAGTCAAGACCTAGCCACAATGGCTAAAATCTGCAGTTGAACTCAGTCTACTTTTGTTGTTTGATTTCGCAGAGCAGCTCAACCATTTTTCGTCCGCTTTGTATCACAAATGCCGGAGAAGGAGACTTCGTCATGGCGTCCCTTCATATTTATAGCAGTTACCCCCTCTCTTCGGATATCTCCCTTTGCCGCCAAGAAAATTTCTATAAATTTTCTGACTTAACTAAACTGTAATTTCAAGAGTTTTGAAAGTGACTACATGCTTGCTACATTTCTGGTGGTAGTGTTCATGGACATTTAAAATTTTTACGGGTTCGATTTGTGAGATGATTGACCCCCTTTGATAGGCACTATATTTTTTTGACTTGGCTTGGGTCACGCCATGTACACGCGCTTTGAAATAGTTCACAAAAATGACTTGACATTCTTCCGCCGTCGACACGTGTGGCTGACGTCATGTACCCAGAGCGTGGGACCGAAGGTAATCACCCCTTCGTCACGTGTCAAATCCATGCTATCAAGAATCGAACTTCTAAGATTTGTCAATTTATGCATAATGTTCTTAGGGCACAAAGGTCATGGGTTCAATATATCTCAGAAACTGAAGATATTACAGAACTGAATATTTGTACATGGGATCTCCTTTAAAAATAAAGTAACACGTATTTTTTTGTTTTTGGAAAATTCAATTACTGGCGGTTAAACAGGAGTGACAAATTGGGGGTAAATTTTTGAAAGACTATATCTACAGAATACCTGAGAAACGTAAAATGTTACAGACGTAAAAAGTGGTATTTGGAATCTCCTGTAAATGTAAAGAAACATAGGCGATTTGTTTTTGGAAACTCCATTTAAGGGGAACTAAAAACGGGGTGAAATTTTAAAATGAGAATTTCTACAGTATATCTCAAAAACTTAACATGTTACAAGTCATGAAACGTGTATTTTTAGTTTTCCGAAATACCACTTGGCTGGAGGGGGGGGGTAAATTGACTGAAAATGGTGTTGAATTATTTTAATTAAGCTACTGATATCTCAAAAATGAAGATGTTACAGACGTGAAATTTGATATGTGGATTCTGCTTTAAAGTGAAGAAACACGTATTCTCGAAAAATCCAATGAAAAAGGGGGGGGGTGAAAGAAATGAAAAATTAATTGACTTAATTGTATAAGAATACTTACGTCTAATAAAAGGTAAAGTTGTTACAGACGTGAAAATTGGTATTTGGATCTCCTTTAGAAACAAAGAAAAACGCGTTTTTTTGGGGGGGGGGAATCATCAGGGGGGGCGGAATTGAAAAGGAGTTGAATTCCTTTCATAAGGTCACACAAATCAAAAACTGAGGAAGTTAGAGTCGTGATAATTGGTATTTGGAAGATCCTTTACTATTAAAGAAACAAGTTTTTTGTCAGAAAAATGGGGGGGCGGAGAGGATTGTGAAAGGAAGTGAAAAAAAGTGAATTATTTTTATGGGGATACTTATATCTCAAAACTGAAGGTAACAGACGTGAACATTGATGTTTGGAATCTCCTTTAAACAGAAAGAAATATGGCTTTCTGTTATTTTTTGTGAGGGTGGGTAAATAAACTTGGGGGTACGGAATGCCCTATGCCCCCAATGATAAAATCGGCTGTTTATATTGTACCTTTTCTCTGAAACCACTGGAGGTAGACACTTCATTTTTTGCAGCTTATAGTTGAATATCTTGGTCTTCTACGGAAATAAGCATAATTTTTATAACGACCTACTTAAGGAAGATATTATTTTTTATTTTGAAACTAGATATTTTTGGTATTTTTGCTAATAAAATTTCTAATATTCAGACAAATTAAAAACTGTTGTTTCAGCAATTGAAAGAGGTATTTGCAAGTATGTCCTACAAATTTCAAGTTCATATATTCAAAACTGGCTGAGAAAATGCACCTTAAATATTAAAAAAGTAAACTTGCGGGAAGCGGGCTTCAAAGTTAACACATCAATGCATGCCAGGTCCATAGCTTGGATTATCTTTATCTTCTTCTAATTCCACTTGTAGTCTCTTCTTGGCACCTCTCCTGTCCTTTTTGTCTTGAAAAGCTTTTCTTTTAAAGGACATTTTCATCAGACCTTAGCCTTACCAGGTCTTTATGCAACATTGCATCAACAGTACGACACCCAACATTCAACCCTAACACTTTCAGAACTTTGCAACTTGTGATGTTTCCCTGGTTAAAACTTGAAACAGCATCATATACACCAAAATGAAGAGTGCTGATACCCACAAACACTGTTTTGGGTAGGCGGTTCCAGATGACACTATTGACACATTCCTTTGGCTTTTGTGTCCTGCCGTGCAGGCATTATTTCAGGAGAATTTTTGTCAAAAAGATCCCTGAAAATTGGTTTGATTTCATCCATAATGGCTGGTGGCAAACTATGAGGATGGTTATATTTCTCCTCTGTTACTTTGCTCCTGTTATATTTGCACCAGCTGTCTGTCCCTGATAGACACAAGCCATGTACAGGATTTTCATTACTGGAATAAATGTTGAAATATGATGCCCAGACAGCTTTCCTCATTGCTTCCACATTATCAGTATGTTTCCTGATGGTCAGACCACAGTAATTATGGAGAGTATCAATGACTGAATTAGTCAATCTGTTCTTACCCTCTAATATTCTACCATCACTAAGTTTCTTTCCCTTTATGCTTGATTTTAGTCTTCTCAATCTTGTCCCCATACGTTTCCGAACGTGACCAACACATTCCAGTTTGGTTATATTTACATCATTTCCATAGGGCTTAGAATGCTGAACAACTTTGAAAGCCTTAGAGTCATCATCCCGTAAGTAATACAAATACCTAGCATTGTACCACTGAATAGAATGTTGGCCAAGTGACTTGCAAGAGACCGTCCTGTCTACTCACAGCAGAAATCTAGCGTGCATCATCATATAAATTATTTTAAAAAGCACACTTGTAGTTATCATATAATCATAATTCATACACCATTTTAAAGAGGGCATTTGACATATTAAGAAATAACAATAATATAAAAATGACAAATTTTTGGCAAAATACCCATTCCGTATCCCCGTAACGGCGGTGGGGTGTAACAGGAGGTGAGAATAGTTGATTTTACTGTTCATAATGTACTTATAAGGAGCCTCCGTTGCTCAGGTGGCAGCGCGCCTGCCTCTCACAGCTGGGTTATGTGGTTCAAATCCCGGTCACTCCATGAGACATTCGTGCTGGACAAAACGGAGGCGGGACAGGGTTTTCTCCGGGTACTCCGGTTTTCCCTGTCATCATTCATTCCAGCAACACTGTCCAATATCATATCATTTCATTTGTCATTCATTATCCATTGCCCCAGAGGAGTGCGACAGGCTTCGGCACCCGGCACAATTCCTATGGCCGCCGCCAGATGGGAGCTTTATTCATTCCATTCCTGACCCTGTCGAATGACTGGAAACAGGCTGTAGATTTCCGATGTACTTATTCTGATCATAAACCGATCATTTTTTTATCTTTCCTGGATTCAAGAGCCATCCTCTTCTTCGGAGAACGTTCTTAGATTACAGTACATTCTCAGGCATATAAATAAAAATTTAAACACCTTTGAAATAAGAGATAGGAATGAGAGTGACCGTCCAATTGTTCACCTCTATAATAAGGTCAACAATGCACGGCGCGCGTAGAGGCGCGCGGCTGTGAGCTTGCATCCGGGAGATAGTAGGTTCGAATCCCACTATCGGCAGCCCTGAAGATGGTTTTCCGTGGTTTCCCATTTTCACACCAGGCAAATGCTGGGGTTGTACCTTAATTAAGGCCACGGCCGCTTCCTTCCAACTCCTAGGCCTTTCCTATCCTATCGTCGCCATAAGACCTATCTGTGTCGGTGCGATGTAAAGCCCCAAGCAAAAAAAAAATGCACGGAATATGTCATTCGTATCACCAGAAATCCCGTACACTTGGCTACGCGCGACAATGGTGCTGGTCACATTGTTAGCAATGACAGTGGCAGCAGATGTAATTTACCGCCAAGTAGCGGTCTTGCATCTTGCTATGGGGTCCAGAACATCTATAATAATAATAATAATAATAATAATAATAATAATAATAATAATAATAATAATAATAATAATAATAATAATAATAATCTAAATCCAACTGATATCACCCACCCTAATAATAATAATAATAATAATAATAATAATAATAATAATAATAATAATAATAATAATAATAATAATAATAATAATGTTCCGGACCGTCGTCAAATGTGCAGACCGCGCTGGAATCTGGCCCTGGACGGGTAATGACTAAGAATGCAGTCCAGCCGCGGGTTCAGTACCGCCAAGGCACCCAAGAGGACACCACGTCGGATCTCCTCAAGGATATGATCCATATTAAAAATTCTTATAGGAAGAATGGCAAAGATTTAGGGACCCAACTGACCGGGTGGAATACCTGGACCTAGCCCTGGAAGTACGAAATCGATTGCTGGAAAGAAAGATTGAAAAATGGGAGGAAACTTGCCGTAATCTATTAGAAAACGAGTCAGATCGCGAATTTTGGCGGTTTCTCTCAGGTAACCAGTCAGATTGCGAATTTCGGCGGATTATATATAAAACAATAAGCATTAAATTATAAATTTCAGTACAATACCGTAGCGAAGCACGGGTATCTTGCTAGTAATAGCATATATGAAGCGCCGAAGTGAATCAGGACAAAGAGCAAAGGATTACTCCACAAGCGACGCGCATGACTTGTGTCTGCAGAGAGGTGCGAGAAGCAAATGGAGTTCAAGGTCCCACTACTCGAACCAGGAGCTTCCTGGATAAGTGTGGCGGAAGGAGAGGAAGACACATAATACTAACGGAGAGTTCTGGCATTTCCTGTTTTGAGCCTCTTAATATCGCTTCAGTGCAATGTACATACTACGCCCTTCCTGCGTCCAGGTTGGTCAACGTAAAAGATTCCCAGCTGGTTTCACAGGACTTACCGCATATTCATCTTTTAGTTTAACTTGGGATCCGAAAAAGATTACGGAGCATCGATACGTTGTTACACATTTTCAACCTTCCTGATGGACGTATCCATCCGACGCATCAATAAAGTGACATTCCAACTTAAAAGAAATGCAGTAACTTATCTGATATTCCTTACTCTACTATTAAATCCATAAGTAAGTTCTCAAGTAATTCTTTTGAACTACAATTATTTATTGATAGAATAAAAGTAATGTAGAAAAAAAGAAGAAATGGAAGAGAAAAATAATAATATTTGCACAATGACTATCAAATTGATTTTTTGCTGCCGAACAGCTGAACTCTTACATTCCTATGATATCATCCTGTTTCGCTGTCATTTTTGATCATTATCAATTGAAATAGGCTAACCTTTATCTCCATACATTTTCACAAAATGAAAATCTTTAACTGCGACCTACATTTGAAAAGACATTTTTAACTGAAAATGGACTTAAAATGAATTAAAACATTCAAAATTTCAATCTCGTTCTCTTAAGTGAATTACTTTCTTCAATTGACCTAATTTTTTAAATGTTCTTTCGTTGATCTGTGTTTCATCATGGGTTTCGATATCTGCTTAAGCTTTAGAATACTAAATACGTTTCTTTTATTAGGCACCTAATATTCGCTGTCATTAACCTACTGTTCATGTCTAAAATTCACATGTCCAATTCATATAATACACTAGCAAAGTCAAACATGGCATGCATAGCTCATATTTTACGTGTGTGCCAGTAAACATAGTGAAAACGTCTATTGCCTGAAAATATACTACTACATAAAATCAATTATTCTCTCGATTGCCATTGTAATGACTTGTTTTATAGCTTCAATCCTGACTTGATTTGGTATGAAGACTGTAGCTCTGTATGTGCCGATTAACCTTGTAATAGATTTATTTATTTATTTATTTATTTATTTATTTATTTATTTATTTATTTATTTATTTATTTATTTATTTATTTATTTATTTATTTATTTATTTATTTATTGAACATTGAACATTACAGGCTGTTCGCCCCGATACATGTTCACAGTGCTATAATACAAGAAACAGAAAGAACCATAAAATAAACTAAACTAAACAATTAAAACAGTTCTATAAGCACACTAACTAATCTACTGAGCTGCAATCCTGTCAACTAACTTGGTGGTCCCTCACACGAGCGGTATACCAGTCTCCATGTAAGGCACCACCCTAGACTAATTCTACTAATTTGCCCCTACTAATAACAAAAGGAACAAATAAAATAAACAAAAAAGAAAAAACAGTATAAGCATAACTATACCAACTAAATCTACTGACGGCCTCTTACATGGGCGGATGACCATACCACATGAAAGTGCCAACCTTGTAACCATAAAAACTAATCTAAAGTAAAACAAGAGCCAAAATTAAGCATCTACCCCTACTGCCCGGCCGTGTCATCACCCCTGGTGAGAAGAAGCCGCCCTCCCTATGATGACACGACCGGCCCTATCTACTAGGCCCTAATAAGGGCCCCCACAACTTACCAGATGACCGTGTGTCCCTCTCACCATTCCATTACGGCCTGCCGCGTAAAGCTGAAGCCGCTCTCTTTCCTACCAACTAAACTACTGGGTGGACCCCCACATTGGCGGATGACCAGTCCACATGTGAGGGCCCACCCTACTTCCCTATACTCTTACAACATACTTGGTGGCCCCCCGCACGAGCGGGATACCAGTCTCCGTGCAGGGTACCACGCCCAGTCTAACTCTACTAAGTTGGCACTTACATCCTTCAGGTGGGCCCGTTCCACTCCTTTTTAACGGTTATATCCTGAGTCCCCTTTCCCCTCATTCCTATCTTAGTACCTCTAATTATTAACTAATACCATTCTTCCTACTATCTCCTGCTCAATATGATTCCTGGTTTAAATATAATCCAATATACATAGGAATGTATATTAAGAATAAAACCTAACTACACTCTATAGGGGTACATATCTTCCCTCATAATTAGTGTCAGCAACACTTGTCCATGATCTATTTTGTTGCACACACATGGCAGATCGTTAAGTCTTATACTAACTACTTCTAACTCTAATACTCCTAAACCCTAAGAGCAGCATTGACCCGATCCTTCTTCTGTTTTACTCACACATAATTTTTTTGCCGCACATAAGAATTTATTTAAATTACCAGCTCTTAACCATTCTTTCACTACCCAATTAATAATTTTATGATCATCCCCCTGCTTAAATATGGTTTGCTCTTCTTGATTCAACAGTTTATTTCTCACTTTATCTAGAGCAGGGATGGCGAACCTTTTCCAACAAGTGTGCCATTTTAAGTCTGGTTTATTATTCTCAACTGTTGACTGTGTCACTTGCTATTTTCCTAAGAGTGGCTACAGTCTACAACACCCCCTCGCCCCCCCCCGACTTCCTTCCCAAATTCCCAATTAAGTTTCATAATATATTATTTATGTAATTTATTTACTGATTTATTTATTTATAAGATATATATCTTGTAAATTCATTTGGTTGTATGTTCCGTGGTTGTATTTTGTAAGTACTGCAAAAAATACATTTTTAAATATGTAAGTTTTGAGAATACATATTATTATTTGTAACACACTTCGTCATCGAATATTATTACCGGGTGAGTTGGCTACGCGGTCAGGGGCGCGCTGCTGTGAGCTTGCATCCGGGAGATAGTGGGTTTGAGCCCCACAATCGGCAGCCCCGAAGATGGTTTTCCGTGGTTTCCCATTATCACACCAGGCAAATGCTTGGACTGTATCTCAATTAAGGCCACGGCGGTTTCCTTCCCACTCGTAAGCCTTTCCTCTCACATCGTCGCCATGGGACCTATACCTGTGTCGGTGGGACGTAAAAGAAATTGTAAAATTATAAATATTATTAGATATAAAATCAGGAGTACTAATATTGCCAATGGACTTCACTTCCTCCATTTCCTTCATTATCTTCACATGTTGTCGTAGTTCGCATGCTCAACAATTTAACTCATTTCTACCTCATCACATTTCCGCAAGGAAATTAAAAAATACAGCTATCCTTGCTTGTAAGGTCACATCCATGCTTTCATTAAAACATACTGCATACATCTGGGAGTTATCCAAATTAGTTTTCAATTGCTCCGAAACTTCTTCACTCATTCTTATTATTCTATCCTTGACAGCATTCCTTTCATTCTTTTAATTATTTGTTGTTTGTTAGGGAAGTTTCCAAATAATGTGTCGGGCATCAATAAGGAAGTTTATTTCAAGAACTCGCCGTCAGAAAGCGGTTTCAGATGCATGCTGTACTATGCAGTGAGGCAGGTGGAAACAGCCGCACTGATATTATTCCTTGGCCGGAAAGATGATAAAAAGAAATACTGTAGGTTGCTTTGTGTAATGTTCGATATTTTGTGACACGAATTCCCTTCTTTCTTCATTGGGCATAGAACAAACATTTGAATGATCAGTATCGAAATGGCGCTTTACATTAAATGTGAGGGATACAATTGTTTTTGAACACACGCAACACATCTTTCTATCAGTCCGAATTCCCTTGTCCACTGTTCTTGAAAATTCCTGTCACTACCTTTGTTAAGTTTCTGTTCTCTTCGGCACCGAAAACAACTTTGTGATGTCCGAATACAAAACTTCCAGAAAACGACACTGTTATCTCACTTGACGTTCCGACCTATCAGTGTACTAGTGTTGTCATATTGCACGTCCGAATGGACCTAGTATTTAGATTTTCGATATTTATTACTTACACGTGAAATACTATGTGTATTGTCTGTGGTACAAGACATACATTAAAGCGTTATTATGTTCATGTGGCGTGCCACCGAAATCGTCTTTGCGTGTCACCTAGTGACACGCGTGGCATAGGTTCGCCATCCCTGATCTAGAGCAACACATTCTTTCACCAAGTGCAGATCATTTTCCACTTTTTCACATAATATACACCGTGACTTGTCCCGCTCTTCTTATCCATCCCCTATTTTTATGCAGCCCCAATAATCACCATACCATTCCTCTTCTCTCTGCTCTGTTTACCTTGGTGATGCTTATTCTTGTTACTTCGGCGATTTCATAATACAAGCTAAGGGAACACTTCTCCCTACCTTCCTCTATCAAGCGCTGTCTTTAACTCTCTCTACTATCTCACTCAGTCTACAGCTCTCTTTCCCGTGCCAGACTGTCCTCCAGATATACCCCATACCAATCCTATTCATATACTCTTTAACTCTCGTCAACCAACACTCCTTATATATATGTTTCAACTGTTGGATATATCCTGATTGTAGGACTGCACCCCCTTCTCCTAGTTTAAGTCTCATCCAATATTTTAGTACTCTTTTCACACAATCAGCTACAATACACTCCCCACACATAAGTAGTGCCCCGGCATTAGCCGTGCATTGTGGTAATTGCATTATTATTTTACTGAACCTGGATATAATCTGTTTCAACATGTCTTTTTTGTCCTCTAAACCCCATAGCTCCACCCCGTACAGAGCTCTGCCCAGCACCAGCGTTTTCAAAACCATTCTCTGTAGACTGTAATTTACACCAGGGAATGTGCCGATTAACCAAATCATAACCTAGTGGTTATCCGGTGACTATAATCCATTATCATGGGTCTTACTTCAGATTGAGTACACTGCAATTACGGTGGTATACATATTATTGAAGACAAAAACATTGCTATCGAATAACTGACAAGAATGTTCCTACCTTGTATCAATTATTATATAAAATAGTCCATTTTTTCTTATACTCGATGACGGATACACTTCCATATATTTCATATTTAATCTTACTCTGAAATGAACTATCTATATCACAATCACTGCACTTCACTGTTCATATCTTCTCAATATCTACAATTCAGCATCAGACTAACTTTTCTCGATGTAACATTGCTTCTATTCTTGCATCTAATTAACATAGGGTCCTTTTCTTCTTTCATACTTTCATAGCCTTCGTCCTGTCTAATAACGTTGCTCTTCCATAACCAAGCTTAATAATACACAGCGTACAACCTCTTCAATATTCTTTGAATGACATCTACATTAACCCTAATTACGATTTAGGACCTATACATATTCTCGTAACACTCTCATGTATAGCATAAAATCCGTTGGAAGAGTGAGATTCATTCATACCTAGGCCACTTCCTACTCCAAAAGCAGTAGATAGGCACATTATTTATTCGCGAGATCTTGCCGTATAAAAGAAGTTAATTTCTACGATTATATCGGGTACAACGTTTATATTTCACTTGCAGGTAACCTACAAAATTATTTTCTATCAAACTATCTAAACATTTTAAAAGAAACGAGAAACTTATCTCGATTCCTCCGCCTTTTGGGATGGTTTGGTCTGCTCAGCTACTGCCTGCGAATCTTGTGGCTAGCAGGGGATTCTGCTGTCGTCAGCTTTAATCTCGGTTGATCATTTTGGGCTGGATCGGGTCGTTCTGGGTAGTCCGTTCCCTCATCTTCTTAGAAGTATTTCATGGCGTCCAGCTAGTTCATGCAAGGATAACATATCATTTGTGTTTTGTTCTACAATTATTTCCTCAAATATATCTGCAGTTCAATGAAATTGATGTAGATTAGTTTTATTTTATGGGCTATTGTGAAGTTAATGCGTGGATCGTTTCTTCCTCTTCTTTGAGTGGGTTGATTGCATCTGCGTATAACGCCCTAGTTTTCTACCAATCTTAATTTGCAATTTTCATGAAGTGAACGTGTAATTTCTCTTCTCATTTTTCACCAGATATCGTTAACTTGACAGACTACTATTATTGATATCCTCCTGGATCAATTTTCTTCTTCTCTTGCGAAGTTTTATCAGAGTATTTTATCCTCTTGGCTCAAGTACGTCTGTATATTGGAATTGCCGATCAAACAGCCATTCATTTTTCTCTAGTGTTGTCTTGTTACAATAATCCAGATCCCATCTCTTTGTCTTTTTACACGGCCATCGTGATTCTGCGTATTATTATACACTGACTGACAGAGCAAATGCAACACCAAGAAGGAGTGGTCAGAACTTTATGCCAATTGCAGGGTAGACTGACGTCACTGAGGTATGCTCATGATGTGAAATGCGCCGCTGTGCTGCGCACGTAGCGAACGATAAATGGGACACGGCGTTGGCGAATGGCCCACTTCGCACCGTGATTTCTCAGCCGACAGTCATTGTAGAACGTGTTGTCGTGTGCCACAGGACACGTGTATAGCTAAGAATGCCAGGCCGCCGTCAACGGAGGCATTTCCAGCAGAGAGACGACTTTACGAGGGGTATGGTGATCGGGCTGAGAAGGGCAGGTTGGTCGCTTCGTCAAATCGCAGCCGATACCCATAGGGATGTGTCCACGGTGCAGCGCCTGTGGCGAAGATGGTTGGCGCAGGGACATGTGGCACGTGCGAGGGGTCCAGGCGCAGCCCGAGGGACGTCAGCACGCGAGGATCGGCGCACCCGCCGCCAAGCGGTGGCAGCCCCGCACGCCACGTTAACCGCTATTCTTCAGCATGTGCAAGACATCCTGGCTGTTCCAATATCGACCAGAACAATTTCCTGTCGATTGGTTGAAGGAGGCCTGCACTCCCGGCGTCCGCTCAGAAGACTACCATTGACTCCACAGCATAGACGTGCACGCCTGGCATGGTGCCGGGCTAGAGCGACTTGGATGAGGGAATGGCGGAACGTCGTGTTCTCCGATGAGTCACGCTTCTGTTCTGTCAGTGATAGTCACCGCAGACGAGTGTGGCGTCGGCGTGGAGAAAGGTCAAATCCGGCCGTAACTGTGGAGCGCCCTACCGCTAGACAACGCGGCATCATGGTTTGGGGCGCTATTGCGTATGATTCCACGTTACCTCTAGTGCGTATTCAAGGCACGTTAAATGCCCACCGCTACGTGCAGCATGTGCTGCGGCCGGTTGCACTCCGGTACCTCCAGGGGCTTCCCAATGCTCTGTTTCAGCAGGATAATGCCCGCCCACACACTGCTCGCATCTCCCAACAGGCTCTACGAGGTGTACAGATGCTTCCGTGGCCAGCGTACTCTCCGGATCTCTCACCAATCGAACACGTGTGGGATCTCATTGGACGCCGTTTGCAAACTCTGCCCCAGCCTCGTACGGACGACCAAGTGTGGCAAATGGTTGACAGAGAATGGAGAACCATCCCTCAGGACACCATCCGCACTCTTATTGACTCTGTACCTCGACGTGTTTCTGCGTGCATCGCCGCTCGCGGTGGTCCTACATCCTACTGAGTCGATGCCGTGCGCAGTGTGTAACCTGCATATCGGTTTGAAATAAACATCAATTATTCGTCCGTGCCGTCTCTGTTTTTTCCCCAACTTTCATCCCTTTCGAACCACTCCTTCTTGGTGTTGCATTTGCTCTGTCAGTCGGTGTATTATTACATGTTATAATTCTCATGTTTTGGTCCGTATTGAAAAATGAAGTCAAATAAATAATAAAATGTATTTATTCCACCTATTCAATACATAAATAGAGATATTAACTAAGAAATTAAATCGTGAATAAAATTAAGGGACATGTTTCGCCCTTTAATTAAAGGCATCTTCAACCTTCATCTCAATCTGAAAGGTAATTAATCAGGTACCTGATTATATTAAATTTACATACGAAAGTGAGCATGATGTTGGAAATGTGCTTCAAATGGTGAGCAAATGGTTAACAATAGTTGTGATATTCTTAAAATGAAGCCTTAATAAAGTCTTAAAAAACAAATAGTCGTAAATTTATACACTTTCTTGAATGTCCTTGTTTAAAAATTGGTAACTTTCATATGTAACTTTGATACAATCAGGTACCTGATTAATTACCTTTCAGATTGAGATTAAGGCTGAAGATGCCCTTAATTAAAGGGCGAAACATGTCCCTATAATTTTATTCAAGATTTAATTTCTTAATTAAAATCTCTATTTATGTATTGAATAGGTGGAATAAATAAATTTTAATATTTATTTGACTTCTTCTATTATGTCAATCTTGATTTCTGTGACAAATTATAAGTTCATTTATTCTGTTCAACGTCGCTGCTGGTAATCGCATTTCTCTCTTTCTTAGCATTAATCCCTACTTGCAGGGTCTGCTGCTTTGCTACATCTCCTCCATTTCTGTCTGTCGTTGACATCTTCTGGTGTTAAGCCAACACTGTGCATGTCTGCCCTGATGTTGTCAGTCCATCTCTTTGCCGGATAGTGTAATGGTACAATACTAGCCTTATGTAAATAAAACAACAACGCCTGTCTCTCCTTTTGATTTTTGCGTCAATTTCGGTTGTTTACACCTTTCAGACCTTTTTTAAATTGATCGGTGAAATAAATTGCTGTCTAAATGTACGTCTGTCTATTTGTTCAAACATAGAGCCAGAACCTCTGATCTTGGTATTTAGACTAAGGTAGGCCAGGATTAAAGTTTAGGGAACCTTTTGTTCTGAAACTCAAATTAGAATATTAATTATCAGGAAACGCGAAATACAAACTTCGAATTATTTCCCTTAATATTGGATTTATGAAGAAATATTGAAGGAGAAGAACGCTTTAGAAATTAATTTGCAGTAACTTTGTCAAATGAAAATTTCGATAGGGTGAAATTTTTCGAAATCCCCGTCACCTACCTCCGATTGTCTGGCAGTGATAACAGCTTAGATGCAATCACCCCACGGGGACCAACTCGCCAGAACACATTTACATTACGGCTTACGAAGTTTCCGCAGATGAACTTACTGTGCCTATGAGTGTTGCAAGAGCTCAAACTTCATTGTCTACTCCGAAGGTAGCCGAGACCGTAGTGGAGACAAGGCAATAAACAGATCCTACCGGTCTATATGCCTCCACGCCTGTTCACCTGTGATCAACCCAGATGCATTCACCCTTTCCAGTTTAAAAACCTGCAATTTCGAGTAAGCGTCCAATTCCCATTGACTATCAACAAATTACAACTACAGATTCTTCTGGTTACAGGCAATGATCTGCTCTCGAGCTGTTTCTCTCATGGGCAGTTCTATGTCGTCTGTTGCTGGGTCACCTCTCATTTGCGCACCACAGTGTACGACAAAATATTTTCTACCCGCAAATCTATTGATTGTGTTTAGCGTCGACGATTGTTCTGTCCCATCGGTGCGGCGAATTGTGTGTTCAAGTGAGGGTTCGGTTCGAACCCAAGATGTTTGATCCTTTTACAGATTGTATAGATTTATGTTCAGTTATTCCGATGGAAAACAATTTTTGTTCTAGAGTAGGCATCACTCAGACTTGTCGCATTGAGTGTAGAATTTATTTGCCCAGTAATATGGGATAGCTTCAGTGTTTATGATAAATGTTTTTCCGTACATGTTAAGTCATGGCATATTGCATCACGATGGGTTACTACTCGGTCCTATCCCTCAACACCAGATTCTTTTAAATAATTCACAACAAATGTAGAATCGGTTATGTACCATCAGGATTTAGTAAACCCATTTGATTTAATTTAAACTTTAAAGGAATATGTTCTCATTCTAGTTTGGTTATGCCGCCCGTCTTCTCCTACCCCGTATGCCACTAAGTTATTTTATGTTATACGCCCACTTAATTTTAACCCGATAGCGACCCTGTAGACCTATCGCCGGAGCCCATAGGGTAGGGGCGGGTGCAGTACATCGCTGTCCCATCTTTTCCAAGATAGTAGGTTCAAATCGAGTTAAACCGAGCTCGATAGCTGCAGTCGCTTAAGTGCGGCCAGTATCCAGTAATCGGGAGATCGTGGGTTCGAGCCCCACTGTCGGCAGCCCTGAAGATGGTTTTCCGTGGTTTCCCATTTTCACACCAGGCAAATGCCGGGGCTGTACCTTAATGAAAGCCACGGCCGCTTCCTTCCAATTCCTAGACATTTCCTATCCCATCGTCGTTGTAAGACATATCTGTGTCGGTGCGACGTAAAGCAAATAGCAAAAAAAAAAAAAAAAAAAAAAAAAATCGAGTCAAGGCCGTATGTTCAAAATTTTAAAAAAATCATTAGATTCCCTCACGTTAAAACTAATCTGCAGACAAAAAGTCGACACTTTGCTGTCACTTAAAATATTAGTATTAATTGGAGGGACGTCAAACATATATCATTTTCTTCATATTATTAATATTATTATTGGGAGGGATTTAGTTTGATGGAAATGTAGTAGATATTGATAGTGCACTGTTCAAGAAGTGACTTTTTTTAATAGTAACTGCGAGCTCACTCCATTAGCCTTGTTACAGGTAAGGTAAGGGTTGTTCTGCCCGAAGGCAGGTCCGAACCTCCGCAGAGGTGTTCGTGAGCCGGAGTTTACGTGCGGTAGGGTGGCCAGTTCCTTTCCGCTCCTCCATTCCCTTACCTCCCACCAACAGCGCGTGGCAACCCATCCAACTCCTGACCACGCCCAACGTTGCTTAACTTCGGAGATCTCACGGGATCCGGTGTTTCAACACGGCTACGGCCGTTGGCAGCCTTGTTACACCATGATTTAATTTTACATATTATAGGCTACCATCTTGGAAGCATTCACATCCTAAATACTTGAAATATTTCACCTGTTTCAGCCCCGTATCCATTCAATCATTTAAATCACCAGTTCGGATGACAGAGGTTAGGAGTTCTTTTACCTCTTGAAGTATAAAACCTGTTATATTTCCCTTTTTATACTTGCTTGGAAACGTTTCTTCAAGTTGGTACACTCAACAAAGGCATCGTTAGTGGGCTTGTTTTACTCGAGCGCCTACCTGAAACAATATCCGGGCAGCGACTCCACAGTGCATGCGGAAATAAACTAGCGAAACAGTGTATCTATGTATAGCAGCGTGTACCTCAAACGGAACAATAACAAGCCAATTACAGGAAATGAGCTTCCACTCTGCAGAATGCTGCTGCTGCTGCTGCAAATGTGACTGATTCGTGAGTGCTGAAACAGTCAAGAGAATACAACACTAATGTACACGCACTGCCCTTCGATAACTAAGCAATTTTCTTTCGGAAACGACTTTATTATAATTTTATTATCTGAATCGTGCTTTGAGAGGTTATCTCTCATTAAAAAATGTTAAATAAAAGATAAGGTCCGCGGTCTATGTATTTATTGTTTCAGCAAAACTTCCTGATGATTATCCGTTTCATCTGAATGTCTTTTACCATTGGTGACCATCTGTAGTTTGTGTTTCCAAAACTGGAAATTTGCCTCACATATATCAATCAAACACCTTATTTAGAATGTACTCATTCGAATAATAATGTTATAGGATTTCATGTCCTACTAACTGCGGTTTTCGGAGTCATCAAGATGCCGAAATTTAGTCCCGCTGGTGTAATAAATCTACCGACATGAGGCTGACATATTTGAGCACCTACAAATACCACCGGACATTATCAGGTGCATATGACGTCAAGATTACCGCCTAGAGAAGGGATTTACAAAAATATCGTAAAGCTTATTCTTTATCTCCGATAACATAAAAGTCTATATGACAAAAACGTAGAAAGTTCAATTTTCGATCTTTCATCTCATATACATATTAATACGACGGTTCATAACAGGGATATTTGCGATATTTGATGATTGTTGTTGTTTAAAGGGGACTAACATCTAGGACATCGGCCCAAAAACCAAAGATATTTACAGATTTTCATTTTATATCAGCGTTCTGTAGGATACTCGGTTCAGGTCACTTAGGGACATTTCAAGGTGGGTTCAGAGGAAGAAAAAGTAATTATTTGTAACTTTTTTGATAGAGCTGATAATAAGAGAGAAGTTATCATCAATGGGTACCGTGAGATTTTACTCCCAGTGCCATTTCAGCTATCAAAAGAGCTACAGTACAAGAATGAAAAGCAGGAGCATTTTCGCATAACCTTGGATCAGGAACTGTACCGTACTATACATTTGGAAATCTTCCTCATTCTGTCTTAATGTTATTCAGCTTTATCGCACTTTACTTTACTGCCAACGAGCAGTGACTGCGCGGTTTGGCTCAGGTAGCTGTCAGCTTGCATTCGGGAGTTACGGGGTTCGAACCCAACTGTCAGCAACCCTGAAAACGATTTTCCGTAGTTTTCCATTTTCACGCCAGATATATGCTATTGATGTATCTTAACTAAGAACACGGTTGTGTTCTTCCCACTTCTTACCCTCTCCTATCCCATCGTCACCATAAGACCTTTGTTGGTGCGACGTAATAAGACTAACAAAAAAAAAAAAGAAACCACTACCGACAGATGCCTCCAGAGAAAATGTCAGTTTAACATGCCGTATGAATATGCGTATAATTTGGCATGAATTCATGGATGAGAAAGATTGTTAGTTATAACATAGTACCGACTGGCTTTTGTTGTTAGCTGAGGTGTGCTTTGTGGGGCTACTTTTCTCCGCTAGGCAGTAATACAGTTGCACAAAACTAATCCGTCAACACAGAAGCTAGATTTTAATTTTAAATGTTAACGAAGAAGAAAATTAGATCCCTATAAATTATTTCATCATAATTTGTTTTAGTGAGTTTTATACAATGGCGAACGCAAATTTACAAATACTCACTCAATATATGCTACTACAGTATATAAAGGATTTTCCTGGAATATGGCTGGTATGTAATTACATTATTACTGAGAGTTGTTTATAATAATACAACAACAACTACTACTACTACTGCTAATAATAATAATAATAATAATAATAATAATAATATTTTACGTCTCACTAACTATTTTCTACGGTTTTAGGAGACGCCGAGGTGCCAGAAGTTT